>NW_027205961.1:0-9759 GCF_024711535.1 Dipodomys merriami
AACCCTAACCCCAACCCTCACCCTCAACCTAATCCTAACCAGAATCCGAACCGTAACCCTCACCGTCACCATCACACTAACCTTAACCCTCAAACTCAAACTCACCTTCACCCTAACACTCAAACTAACGCAAACCCTCACTCTAACCCTAAACCTCTGCCTATCCCTAACCCTACCACTCACCCTAACCCTAACCCTAAACCTAACCCTCACACTCACCCTCACCCTCTGCCTAACACCAACCCTAACCATAATCCTAACACTAACCCTCACCCTCATACTCAACCTAACTCAAACCCGAACCCTAACAATAACCCTCACCCTAAACCTAACCCTATCCCTAACCCTCACCCTAACCCTAAACCTCATCCAAACCCTAAATCTAACACTCAACCTCACCCTAATCCTAACCCTAATCCAAACCCTATACCTCACCGTAACCCTAAAGCTAACCCTAACCCTGACCCTCACTCTAAACCTAACCGTAACCCTTACCTCACACGAACCCTCAGCCTAACCCTAACCCTAAACCTCACCCTAAACCTAACCGTTGCCCTCACCCTCACCCTCACCCTAAGTCTAATCCTAACATTAACCCTAAACCAAACCCTCACACTCAACCTCACGTTAACCCTAATACTAATCCTAACCCTAACCCTCACCCCCACCCTAAACCTCACCATAACCATAACCCTAACACTAAACAAAACCCTCACACTAACCCTAAACCCTAACTCTAACCCTCACCCTACCCCTAACAATAACCCTAACACTCATCCTCACCCTAATCCTCACCCGAACACTTACCCTTACCCTAACGCTCACCCTAAACCTAACCCTAAACCACACCCTAAACCTCACCCTAAACCTAAACCTAAACCTCACCCTAGCCCTCACCCTTAGCCTAATCCTATACCTCAGCCTCACACTAAATCTCACCCAAACCCTTAACCTCACCCTCACCCTCACCCTAACCCTAACCCTCACCCTCACACTAAATCTCAACCTAACCCTTAACCTCAGGCTAACCCTAACCCTAACCCTTACCCTAACCCTCACACTAACCCTAACCCTCACCCTCACCCTCACCCTCCACCTAACACTAAGCCTATACCTAACCCCAACCCTAACCCCAACAATAACCCTAACCCCAACCCTCACCCTAACCCATACCCTAACCCTAACCCAAACCCTCACCCTCACCCTAGCCCATACTCTATCCCTAAGCCTAAGCCTAAACCTCACCCTAACCCTCACCCTCACCCTCACCCTAAGTCTAATCCTAACCCTAAACCTAACCCTCACACTAACCCTCACCCTAACCCTAATCGTAATCCTAATCCTAAACCTAACCCTAACCCTCACCTCCACCCTAAACCTCACCATAACCCAAACCCTAACACTAAACCTTACCCTGACCCTCACCCTAACCTTAACTCTAACCCTAAACATCACCTTCACCCTAATCCTAAACTTAACCCTAACCCTAAACCTCACCCTAATCCTTAACTGCACACTAACACTTACCCTCAACCTAACAATAACCCTAACCCCAACACTAACCCTCACACTAACTTAACCTTCACCCTAAACCTAAACCTCACCCTAAACCTAAGCCTCACCCTCACCCTAACCCTAACAATAACCCTAACCCTCATCCTAAACTTAAGCCTCACCCTAACTCTAAGGCTAAACCTCACCCTCACCCTCACCCTCAACCTAAACCTAACCCTAACCCTCAGGCTAATACTAACCCTAACCCTAATGCTAACCATAACCCTCACCCTCACCCTAACCCTCACCCTAACCCTAACCCTAACCTTTAATCCTCACTCTATCCCTAACCCTAACCCTCACCCTCACCCTAGCTCTCACCCTAAACTTAATCCTAAACCTCACCCTCACCCTAACCCTAATGCTAACCCTACACTCACCCTCACACTAACCCTCACCCTAACCCTAATCCTAACCCTAACCCTCACCCTCACCCTCAACCTAAACCTAACCATAACCCTGATCCTCACCCTATGCCTAAGCCTAACCCTCACCCTCACCCTAGCCCTCACACTAACCCTAACCCTAACCCTACAACTCACCCGAACCGTAACCCTAAAACTAACCCTAACCTGCACCCTAAGCCTAACCCTAACACAAACCCTCACCGTAACACTCAGCCTAAACCTAACCCAAACTATCACCGTAACCCTAACTCTCCCCCACACCCTAACCCTTACATTCACCCTAGCCCTCACACTAACCCAACCCTAACCCCACCCCTCACCCTAAACCTAACCTTAAACCTCACCCTAAGCCTAACCATAACCCTCACCCTAACCCTAGCCCTCACACTCACCCTAACCCTAACCCTCACCATCACCCTCACCCTCACCCTAACCCTAACCCTAACACTAAACCTCGCCTTAAACTTAACCCTCACCCTAACCCTAACCCTCACCCTCAGCTGAACCCTAACCCTCACTCTAACCCTCTCCCTAACCCTAATGCTAATTCTAAACCTTACACTCAACCTAACCCTCACCCTAACCCTTACCCTCACCCTAACTCTCACTCTCAACCTAACCCTAACCTTAACCCTAAACCTAACCCTCACCCTCACCCTAACCCTTAGGCTCACCATAACCCTCACCCAAACCCTAACCCAACACTAACCCTCACACTAACCCTAATTCTCACCCTAACCCTAACTGTACCCCTCAAGCTAACCCTTATCCTAAACCTAACCCTCAACCTAACCCTAAACCTAACCATAATCCTTACCTAACACAAACCCTCACCTTCACCATAACCCTCACCATAACACTCACCCTCAACTTAGCCCTCACCCTATCTCTAACCCTAACCCTAAACCTAACTTTCACCCTAAACGTAACCCTAATCCTCACCCTCACCGTAACTCTCACTGTCAGGCTAACCCTCACGCTAACCCTAACTCTCTTCCACACCCTCACCCTCAAAATCACCCTACACATCACCCTAACCCTAACACTCACCCTAATCCTAACCCTAAACCTCACCCTAAAGGTAACCCTCACCCTAACCCTCACCCTCACCTAATCCTCACCTTAACCATAACCCTTACCAAAACGAAACCCTCACCCTCAACTTCACCTTAACCCTCACCCTCATCCTAGCCCTCACAATATCCCTAACCCTAACCCTAAACCTCACCTTGACCTTCACCCTCACCAATACTCTAACCCAAACTCTAGCCCTCAGCCTAACCCTAACCCTAACCCTCACCCTCACCCTCACCCTCAGCCTAACCCTAACTCCAATCCTAACCTTAAACCTCACCCTCACTCTAAGTCTAACCCTACCCCTAACCCTAACTCTCACCCGAACCCTAACCTCCATTGTAACCCTAACCCTGACACTAACCATAATCCTAAACCTAAACCTCACCCTGAACCTAACCCTCACCCTAATCCTTACCCTCACCCTAACACTCACTCTAACCCTAACACTAACCCTCACACTAAACCTAAACCTCACCCTAACCCCAACCCTCACCCTAACCCTAACCCTAACCCTAACTCTCACTCTCACCCTAGCCCTCACCGTAACCCTATCACTAACCCTAACACTCAATCTCACCCTAACCATAACCCTCACCCTAAACCTTAACCTAACCTTAACCCTCACCCTAACACTAACCCTAACCCTAACCCTCACCCTAACCCTAACCCTCACCGTAACACTCACGGTAACCCTAACCCTCACTCTCACCCTAAACCTCACCCTAACCCTTACCCTCACACTAATCCTAACCCTATTTGTAACCCTAATGCTCTTACTAAACCTAACCATCACTCGAAATCTATCACTACCCCTCACTCTAGCCCTCACCCTAACTGTAACACTAACCCTAACGCTAAACCTCACCCTAACCCTAACCTAACCCTTGCCCTCACCCTCGGCCTAATCCTAACCCTAACCCTCACCCTAACCCTCACCCTCACCCAATCCTCACCCTTACAGTAACTCTCACCCTCACTCTAATCCTCACCATCACACTTACTAACCCTAATGCTCACCCTAACCCAAACCGTACCCCTCAAGCTAACCCTCACCCTAAACCTAACCTTCACCCTAACCCTAAACCTATCCGTAATCCTTACCTAACACAAACCCTTACCCTCACCATAACCCTCACCCTAAAACTCAACCTCAACTTAGCCCTCACCCTCACCCTAACACTAATCCTCACCCTAACCCTACACCTCACCCTAAACCATACCCTCACTCTAACCCTCACCCTAACCCTTACTGTAACCCAAAACCTCACCCTAACCCTCACACTCACCCTAACCCTAACCCAAACCCTAACCCTCAAACTAACCCTCACCATAACCCTAACCCTAAGCCTAAACCTCACCCTCACCCTAACCCTCACCCCAACCCTTACTCTCACCCTAACCCTAACCCTCACCCTCACCTCAAACCTCATCCTAACCCTTACCCTAATGCTAACCCTAACCGCAACACTCACACTAACCCTAACCCTCACCCTAACCCTAACCCTCACACTTACCTTATCCTCAGCCTAACCCTAACCCTAACACTAACCCAAAACCTACCCCTCACCCTATCTCTAACCCTAACCCTAAACCTAACTTTCACCCTAAACGTAACCCTAATCCTCACCCTCACCGTAATTCTCACTGTCAGGCTAACCCGCACGCTAACCATAACTCTCTTCCACACTCTCACCCTCAACATCACCCTACACATCACCCTAACCCAAACACTCACCCTAACCCTAACCCTAAACCTGACCCTAAAGGTAACCCTCACCCTCACCTAATCCTCACCTTAACCATAACCCTTACCTAAACGAAACCCTCACCCTCACCTTCACCTTAACCCTAACCCTCACCCTAGCCCTCACAATATCTCTAACCCTAACCCTAAACCTCACCTTCATCCTCACCCTCACCAATACTCTAACCCAAACTCTTGCCCTCACCCTAACCCTAACCTGCACCCTAACCCTAACCCTCACCCTCACCCTCACCCTCAGCCTAATCCTAACTCCAATCCTAACCTTAAACCTCACCCTCACTCTAAACCTAACCCTACCCCTAACCCTAACTCTCACCCGAACCCTAACCTCCACTGTAACCCTAAACCTCACCCTAAACTTAACCCTAACCCTAACCCTTACCCTCACGCCAGCCCTCACCCTAACCCTAATTCTTACCCTAACCCTCACCCTAACCCTCATGCTCACCCTAAACCTCACACTAACCCTAACCCTAATCCTCAATCTAACCCTAACACTAACCCTTACCCTAAACTTCACCCTAACCCTAACCCTCACCCTTACCGTAACCCTCACCCTCAACCTAACCCTAAACGTTACTATCACCCCAATGCTCATACTGACCCTCACCCTAACCCGAACCCTCACCATAACACTAACCCTCACCCTAAGCCTAACCCTCACCCTAACCCTCACCGTAACACTCACGGTAACCCTAACCCTCTCTCTCACCCTAACCATCACCCTAACCCTTACCCTCACACTAATCCTAATCCTAACTGTAACCCTAATGCTCTTACTAAACCTAACCATCACTCGAAATCTATCCCTACCCCTCACTCTAGCCCTCACCCTAACTGTAACACTAACCCTAACGCTAAACCTAACCCTCACCCTCACCCTCACCCTAAACCTTGCCCTCACCCTCGGCCTAATCCTAACCCTAACCCTCACCCTAACCCTCAGCCTCAACCAATCCTCACCCTTACAGTAACCCTCACCCTCAGTCTAATCCTCACCATCACACTTACCCTTAATGTCACCCTAACCCTCACCCTAACCCTAACCCTCAACCTCACCCTCAAACTCACCCTAACCCTAACACTCACGCTAAACCTTATTGTCACCCTAACTCTCACCCTATCACTAACCCTAACCCTAAACCTCACCCTAACCCTCACCCTCAACCTAACACTAACCCAAACCCTAACCCTCAACCTAACCCTCACTATAACGCAAACGGTAAACCTAAACCTCACCCTCACCCTAACCCTAACCCTTACCCTCAACCTAACACTAACCCTAACCCTAACCCTCACCCTCACTCTAAACCTAACCCTACCCCAACGCTAACACTCACCCTAACCCTAAACTCCACCCTAACCCTAATCCTGACTCTAACGCTAACCCTAACCCTAACCCTCACCCTAATCCTGAACCTAACCCTTACCCTCACCCTAACCCTAAACCTAACCCTCACACTAACCCTAACCCTCATCCTAAACCAAACTCTAAACCTAACCGTACCCCTCATCCTAACCTTCACCCTCACCCTCACCCTCAGCCTAACCCTAACCCTAATCCTAACCTAAACTGTCACCCTCACCCTCCCCCTAAACCTAACCCTAATCTTAACCCTCACCCTCACCGTCATCCTCAACCTCACCCTAAACCTAACCCTAACAATAACCCTAACCCTAACCCTAACCTCACCCTAACCCTCACCCTCATCCTCACCCTAAGCTTAACCCTAACACTATTCCTAATCCTAAACGTAACCCTCACCCTAACCCTAAGCCTAACCCTAACCCTAACTCTAACCCTCACCATCCCCCTCACTCTCACCCTAAACGTAAACCAAGCCCTCAACCGAACCCTCACCCTCACCCTCCACCTAACCCACACCCTCACCCTAAACATGACCCTAACCCAAATAATCACCCTAACCCTAAGCCTCACCCTCACCCTTACCCTAAGCCTCACCCTCGCCGACACCCTCAGCATAAACCTAACTCTAATCCTAACACTAAACCTCACCTTCACTCTAAACCTAACCCTACACCTAACCCTATCCCTCACCCTAACCCTCAACCTAACCCTAACCTCCACCCTAACCCTAATCCTGACACTAACCCTAACCTACCCTAACCGTCACCCTAACCCTAACGCTCACCCTAACCCTTAAGCTCACCCTAACACTCACCTTAACCCTATCAATAATCCTCACACTAAACCTAACGCTCACCCTAACCATAACCCTCACCCTAAGCCTAAAGCTAACCCTAACTATCACTCGAACCCTAGCCCTCACCGTAACCCTAAACCTAACCCTAACCCTCAACCTCACCCTAAAACTCACCCTAACGCTAACTCTCACCCTATCACTTACCTTCGCCCTAACCCTCACCCTAACCCTAATCTTAAGCCTCACACTACCCCACACCCTCACCCTCACCCCCACATAACCCTAACTCAAACACAAATCCTAACACTAACCCTCACTCTTACTCTCAACCTAACCCTACCCCTAACCCTAACCTCCACCCTAACCCTAATCCTGACTCTAACCCTAACCCTAGCCCTAACCCTCACCCTAAACCTCAACCTAACACTCACCCTAACTTTAACCCTAATATTAACCCTAAACCTAACCCTCGACCTAAGCCTCCAACTAACCCTAAATCTAACCCTAAACTTCACCCTCACCCTAACCCTAATCCTAACCGGCACCCTAAACATCACCCTAACCCTAACCCTCACCCTCACCCTGAACCATAACTCTAACCCTAACCCTAAGAATAACACTAATCCTAACCCTAAACCTAACCCTAACCCTAACCCTAATGCTAACACTCAACCTTACCCTAAGCCTAATCAAAACCCTAACCCTCACCCTAACCCTAACACTCACACTGACCATAACCCTAACCCTCACCCTAACCTTAAACCTTACCCTAACACTAACCCTAACCCTCACCCTCACCCTAAACCTCACCCTAACCCTTACCCTAAACCTAATCCTAACACTAAGAATAACCCTTACCCTCACCCTAACCCTCACTCTAACCCTAACTCTTACACTAACCCTAAACCTAACCCTCAACCTCAGCCTCACCCTTACCCTAAATCTAACACTAAGCCTAACCCTAAACCTCAACCTAACCCTAAACTTAAACCTCACCCTCACCCAAGCCCTCACCCTAACCCTAATCCTAACCCTACCCCTCATCCTAACTTTGACCCAAACACTAACCCTAACCCTCACCCTCACCCTCACCCTAACCCTAATCCGAAACCTAATCCTCAACCTAACCCTAACACTCACCCTCACCTTAACTCTTACCATAACCTCAACTAACCCTAAACATAACCCGAAATAAAATTCTCACCCTAAACCTAACCCTAACTCTCACCCTAACCCTAACCCTAAACCTCCTGCTCACCCTAGGACTCACACTAACCCTAATCCTAACCCTCACCCTCATCCTAACCCTCCCCCTAACCGTTATCCTAACCCTCACCCTAACCCTAACCCTCACCCTCAGCCTAACCCTAACCCTAACCCTAAAACTAACCCTAACACACAAACTCACCCTCAGCCTAACCCTAATCCTAACCCTAACCCTAACCCTAACCTTCCCCCTAACTCTTACCCTAAGCCTAACCCTAACACTAACCCTAACACGAAGCCTCGACCTAACCGTCACCCTAACACTAAGTCTATCCTTGAACCTCAACCTCACCCTTAACCTAACTCTAACCCTAACCCAAACCCTAAAGCTCACCCTAACCCTAACCCTAACCCTCACCCTCAGCCTCACTGTAACCGTAACCCTAAACCTAACACTAACAATAACCCTAAACCTAATCCTGACCCTAACCTTAATCAAAACCCTCAACCTAACCCCACCCTCATCGTAAGACTTACCCTCACCCTAACACTAACCCTAACCCTAACACTAACCCTTACAATAACCCTAACCCTAACCTCACCCAACCCTAACCCTAACCCTAACCCTCAACCTATCCCTAACCCTCAAGCTCAAGGTAACCCTAACCCTAACCCTCACCCTAAACCTAAACTTAACCTGAACCATAAAGCTCACGCTAACCCTAACCCTAACCCTCACTCTAACCCTATCCCTCCCCCTCCCCCTCACCATCAGCATAAACCTAAACCTAATCCTAACTCTAACCCTAACTTACACACTCACCCTAACCCTTACCCTAATCCTAATCCTATCCCTAACCCTAACCCTCACCCTCAGCCTCACCTTAACCCTAATTCTAACCCTAAACCTCACCCTCACCCTAAAACTATGCCTAACCCTATAACTCACCCTAACCCTTAACCTAATCCTAATCCTCACACTAACCCTAACCCTTACCCTCATCCACAGTGTAACCTTATGCCTAAGCCGAACCCTAACCCTAACCCTCAAGCTCACCCTAAACCTTACCCTAATCCTAATCCTAACCCTAACCCTAACCCTAACCTTCACACTCACCTCACCTTAACCCTACCTCTAACACTAAAACTCATGCTCACCCTAACCCTAAACCTAACCCTAAACCTAACCCTCACCCTAACCCTAACCTCACCCTCACCCACAACCTCAGCCTAACCCTAACCCTAACCCTAACCCTCACACTCAACCTAACCCTAACCATAATCCTAATCCTAACCCTAAATCTAACACTCACACTCACCCTAACCCTCATCCTCACCCTAACCCTAACACTAACACTAACACTAACCCTAACCCTAACCCTCACCCTCAGCCTCACCCTAACCCAAATTCTAACCCTAAACCTCACGCTCACCCTCAGCCTAACCCTTACTGTAACCCTAAACCTCACTCTAACCCTAACCCTAAACCTCTCCCTCAACCTAACCCTTACCCTAACCCTAATCCTAAACCTAACCCTCATACTAAGCCTCCCTTAACCCTCCAACTCAACCTCCCCCTCAGCCT
>NW_027205962.1:0-9729 GCF_024711535.1 Dipodomys merriami
GTAGGAGACAAGGTTGTCCATTGGCTCTAGTGCTCTTCAATCTAGTATTGGAATGCCTAGCTACAGCAATAAGACAAGATGCAAACATAAACGGGATCCAGATAGGCAAAGAAGCAATAAAACTCCCCTTTTTGCAAATGACATGATCTCGTATTTAAAGAATTCCACAAAAGCCACTCCCAAATTACTCAAGCTGATTCAAAATTTTGGCAGAGTAGCAGGGTATACAAATAACCCTCAAAAACCAATGGCTTTTCTATATGCCAACAATGAGAAAAGTGTGGCGGAATTTAGGAAAGCAACTTCATTTGTAATAGCCCCACAAAAAATTACCTAGTAATTAACTTAACTAAAAACCTGAAAAAGGAAATGAAAACAGAACTTAGAAAGTGGCAAAAACTCCCATACACCTGGATTGGAAAGATCAAAATCCTGAAAATGGCAATACTTCCCAAGGCTACCTACAAATTCAATGATATATCTATCAATATTCCATCATCATTCTTCAAGTAAATAGAATAGACAATCCAAAAATTCATATGGAACAATAGAAGAATCGAATAGATAAAACGATCCTCTACAGAAAGAACAGTGCTGGAGGAATATCAATACCAAATTTCAATCTCTACTATAAAGCCATAGTAATCAAAACAGATTAGTACTGACACAAGAACAGACCTCAGGACTAATGGAATAGAATCGAAAACCCAGAAATGGACCTACAGACGTATAGCCATCTAATTTCTCGATAAGGGAGCTAAAAAAGTAGAATGGAAGAAATACAGCCTCTTCAGTAAATGGTGGTGGCAAAATTGGTCAACTAATTGCAGAAAATTAAGCTACATCCATATGTATCATCCTGCACCAGAATCAACTCCAAATGGATCAAAGAACTCGGAGTCATACACCTTGAAAACATTACAGGATGGAATAGGAGAAACCCTAGGACTCCTTGGCACAGGCCGAAATTTTCTTAATAGAGACCCAGAAACACAACAAATCAAAGAAAGGTTGGTCAAATGGGATTGCATGAAATTGCAGAGCTTCTGAATTGCAAAGGACATAGCTAGCAAGATCAATTGAAAGCCCACAGATTGGGAGAACATCTTCACTAGTCTTACAACAGACAAGGATCTCATATCTAAAATATACCTGGAATTCAATAAATTAAATCCACCAACAAACAATCTTCAAAGAAACAACTGCCCAATAAATAATTGAGCTAAACACTTAAAGAGAATCTTCTCTGAAGAGGAAAGAAGGATGGCCAATAGACACAAGCAGAAATGCTCAAACTCCCTCGCCATAAAATTAATGCAAATCAAAACAACATTGAAATACCACCTCACCCCATTTAAAATGGCTATAATCAAGAATTCTAATAACCACAGATGCTGGGGGGATATGGACAGAAGGAAACCTTACCTCATTGTTGGTGGTAGTCTAAATTTGTTCAACCACTTTGGAAAGCAGTATGGAGATTCCTCAAAAGACTCCACATAGAGCTCCCCTATGACCCAGCATTTACCCACATGATCACAAACAGGGCCACACTAAAGCTCACAGCACGACTATGTTTATTGCAACAGCATTTACCACAGCTAAGATATGGAACCAACACAGATGCCCCTCAGTAGATGAATGGATCAAGAAAATGTGGTTTATATACACAATGGAATTCTATGCCTCCATCAGAAAGAATGGCATTGCTCCATTTGTTAGGAAATGAAAAGTATTGGGAAAATTATATTAAGTGAAGTAAGCCAGGCCCAAAGACACTTAGGTCCCATGGTTTCCTTTATTTGCAATAATTAGTATATGTCTGAGTCAAGCAGAAAAAGGTCAGATAAGTTGATGTTAGAAAAATGAACCCTAAGTTATGTATTCAAATGCTTTTTTTTCTTTCATGTGGTTGTTTCTAACACATTTATGAGATTATTTTTTGGTTGCTTTGTATGTCCCTCCCCCCTGGTATAACCCCTGCTTTCACTGTAGTGTACGTTGGTATAATTTGTAGAAGAGAATCGAAAAAACAAATAGTTTAAATAGGGATACAGGTGAATCCGTGGCAATAATGAGATGTACAATACGTTATGTGCAAAAATGAACTTCATGTCTTTGCTTGAGGGGAGCAGGATTGAGAGGGGGGTAGGGGGAGGATGAGAAGGGATGGAAAGGGGAAACAAAGAATAGGCAACAATGCTTGATAAGAAATGTATTCATTATCTTGCCCATGTAATTGTAACTCCTCTGTATGGTATTTTCACAGTAAGAAAAAATCAAAAATAAAATAAGATAAATAAATGTTTGAAGACCTTAAAAAACAGAAATTGTAACTCCTCTGCAGGTATTTTCACAATAAAAATTTTATTAATAAAATTTTAAAAAGAAGAAGAAGAAAAAGAAAACAATTAAGAAAATTATTCCAGGGCTTGGAAGGTGGCTCAGTGGTAAAGTGCTTGCTTTGCATTCATGAGGCCCTGGGTTCGATTCCTTAGCACCCCATAAGCAAAAAGAAAAAAGCCAGAATTGGCACTGTGGCTGAATTTGTAGTGTGCTAGCCTTGAGCTGAAGAGCTGAGGGACCGCACCCAGGCCCAGAGTTCAGGACCCACCACCGGACCCCTTCAAAAAAATATTCCTAGCCTAGTTTGATCTAAGACTAAATTTCTTTTCTTGTTCTAGTTTTCATATGTTCATAGAAATTAAAATTCCAAAAATTCAATGGATGTTGGCATTCAGGAATATCTTCATAGACACTAATATTGGAGGCCCTTTAGTGGAATTTTTTTATTTCATTTATTATTTTCCCAAATAAATCACCATGATTGTGTATTTTGTTTCTTTTCATTGTTATTGGCTCTTATGTTGAGTATACTTTTTCCTAGCAAAGTAGAGAAAAGCAATTTGATTGAGCAAGTAACATATGGCTTTCATAAAATGCAGATGCATATATTTGTGTCTTCTGTCATTTCTAATATTTCTTCCAGAAAAAGTTATTAATTACTCATAAGAGATACCTAATTTCAAGGTATTCCAGTTATCACATACACTTTTTGATTGAGTTATCTCTGTATAAACTCAAAATAAACAGAAATCACATCTTCGTTTTAAAAACTGTAGTTTACAAAGAGTTTTTAGCCAACACCAAAAATATTTCTAGGTATTCTGAATTTTGTGTGAAATATTTTTAACAATAGTTTTTTGCTAACATGTAATTCACATGTCTTCAAATAGAAAATGTGTAAACTTTAGAACAGACATTAAAATAGTTGTAAAATTCAGTTACAGGTATTTGTCCAGCATACATCCTCTATAGCGTGTCTTTTCAAAATTTGTTTTTGCGGATTATTTCTAGGGTCTAACATATACCGGTCCAGTGTACTGTCAATGAACTACATTACCTGTGCAAACAAGTTTTTTACTTCTCTATACATTCATAGAAGTGTAATGCATGGATCTTATACAATTATCTTTGACCTTTTGAAGACTTGAAAACTTGCGTGCTAAAATGATTGCAGTATTATACAAATTGATCTGATATTTGGAGTATAGCAATTTCTCCACAAATGCATTAATATATTTTGTGTCATCTTCTTATATAATGGTCATGCTAGTAACATTTTCTTTTTTCTTAGTTACTAAAGAGGAGCTTATTTCATATGCTTCTCCTATTGACTACTAATTTACATATGTTCTTTAAATAAATATCCTATTCAGAAATAATTTATATAGAATTAGATGACATAAAAATACTTAAGACTCAGGATCATTCATTGTAGATATAACAATGTAGCATTAACAAATATATGCCCTCTATCTGTTGCATATATTTTCAATTATGTTATACTGTCCTTTTTTGAAATATGAATGGTTATCAGTTGATGTTATCTAGTTTATTCTTGCTTGCCTTTAGCCACTAATGAGCCTCCTGAGCATCTAGGATTATAGGCATGACCGATTGGTGCATGTTTGTCTTTCAAGATTTTAAGTGTTTTCCTCTTTCTTTTGAATTCAAATATTGTCCTTTCAGGAATTCTGCAAATTCTCAGACTGTTATTCTCCAACTGTCAAGAAGATAAGCATCTGTTTGATGGGTAACTGTCCTTTTTATTGTGTTTGACATATTTTTCATGATTTTTATTGTTTTATCCTTCCTAATTATTGCATATCATGATTAGAATATTTAATATATAGACTTCAGCTTTGCCTCAAGAGAGATAGTAGAAGTCATGTCAAAAGAATGCTTTAAGGAAGTGGCGCTGTAGCTCAAGTGGTAGAGCACTTATCTTGAGCTGAAGAGCTGAGGAACAGCGCTCAAACACAGAGATCAAGCCAAATGACTGACAAAAAAAAGAATGTTTGAAAAGATTCTTATAGAGACAGAATTTTGAACTTTATACATAAAAATGACCAAAAAATTTAGTTGGTCTTTGTTCCTATGAAGAAATTTTAAAATAGGCGTTAAATTATATAGCAATATATTTTAAATGCCAACTAAACAAAAAATTAAAATATTATAATCAGCAAAGTTTTCCCTAGATGATTGTCTCATGTATTCCTCCCCCACATCCTTTTCCCTGTTTTGGAGCCTAGAAAGGAAAAGGTAAATTGGTGTTGATTATTAAGCATTGTAAAGTTCTCAAACTAGCTTTTCAGAAGTTCTACAGGCTTGGGATGTAGAACTGTGGTAGAGACCAAGTTTAGCATGTGCAAGGCCCTGCATTGGATCTTCAGCACTGAGAAAAGAAGAAGACCACGACGATGACGACGGTGAGGAAGAAGAAGAAGAAGAAGAAGAAGAAGAAGAAGAAGAAGAAGAAGAAGAAGAAGAAGAAGAAGAAGAAGAAGAAGAAGAAGAAGAAGAAGAAGAAGAAGAAGAAGAAGAAGAAGAAGAAGAAGAAGAAGAAGAAAAGAGGAAGAAGGAGAAGAAGAAAAGAGGAAGAAGAAGAGGAAGAAGAAGAGGAAGAAGAAGGAGAGGAAGAAGGAGAGGAAGAAGAGGAAGAAGGAGAGGAGGAAGAAGAGGAGGAAGAAGAGGAGGAAGAAGAGGAGGAAGAAGAGGAGGAGGAAGAAGAAGAAGAAGAAGAAGAAGAAGAAGAAGAAGAAGAAGAAGAAGAAGAAGAAGAAGAAGAAGAAGAAGAAGAAGAAGAAGAAGAAGAAGAAGAAGAAGGAGAAGAAGGAGAAGAAGAAGGAGAAGAAGAAGGAGAAGAAGGAGAAGGAGAAGAAGGAGAAGAAGGAGAAGAAGAAGAAGAAGAAGAAGAAGAAGAAGAAGAAGAAGAAGAAGAAGAAGAAGAAGAAGAAGAAGAAGAAGAAGAAGAAGAAGGAAGAGAGGAGGAGGAGGAGGAGGAGGAGGAGGAGGAGGAGGAGGAGGAGGAGGAGGAGGAGGAGGAGGAGGAGGAGGAGGAGGAGGAGGAGGAGGAGGAGGAGGAGAAGGAGAAGAAGAAGGAGAAGAAGAAGGAGAAGAAGAAGGAGAAGAAGAAGAAGGAGAAGAAGAAGGAGAAGAAGAAGGAGACGAAGAAGAGGAGGAAGAAGAAGAGGAAGGAGGAGGAGGAGGAGGAGGAGGAGGAGGAGGAGGAGGAGGAGGAGGAGGAGGAGGAGGAGGAGGAGGAGGAGGAGGAGGAGGAGGAGGAGGAGGAGGAAGAAAAAGAAAAAGAGGGGAAGGAAGAAAAAGAAAAAGAGGGGGAAGAAGAAAAAGAAAAAGAGGAGGAGGGGGAAGAGAAGGAAGAGGTACAGAATCACATTTATCCACATTTTATTGAGTGAATAATTATGTCAAAATAAGAGTTTCAAGTTTCTTTTTGATCTTTACAGTAGTTCCTGCTTAGCCTCCGGATATACATTCCAACTGGATATCTGAAATCAATGAAGTAACCTCTGTATTCAGAATTTGCACATTAGGTGTTCACCCAACCAGAAATTTAAAATATTCAGGAAAAAATTCTTCCCCACAGATTCAATATAACAACTATTTACATACTGTTACATATATGTTGGTAATAGATATAACCTTGAAGTGATGTAAAGTGTAGCTTACTTTATATGACATATTATGCTATTTTCTACATGGGCCTGGAGCCTATACTGATTTTAGTACACTCAATCAGTTCTCAAAGCCACCCTATAAATACAAAGATGAAAATTTTATGCGTTTACCCAGACAAATATAGCTACAATAAAGCTTAAGTTATAAATTAGGTACAGTAAGACAATAATTACAGTAACTAATAAAATAGAAGAAATGAAACAATATACTGTAAAAAAAGTGATGTGAAATAGGTGTGGAAGTGCACACCTGTAATCCCAGAAAACAAAGTGGAGGCAAGAAAATAATGAGAGAGATTTACAGTGAGACCTTACATCCACAAAAACCAAAAAAGGTATTGTGTGAATGTGATCTCTTTCAAAATACGAAATTTTTTTTCCTTTTAATCTTTACAGAGCACAGTTGAGCACAGGTAACTAACTAAAGAAGGAAATTAGAGTGAAGTAGACTACTCTATAATTGCTTTGTGAAGAGAAAAATGTATCCTATTTAAAGGTTCTCTTCTGAGAAGAAAACCCATGCACCATTCTTTTGTCTTTTTTCTGAAACTAAGACATTTCTCCCCTCCCATCTAACCACCTTACCACCTAGGTTGTGGAAAGGACAAACCCTTTCAAACTAGATTAGCTGTGCCATCAAGGCTTTCCATGGAATTACAAACATCTTTATTCTTGAACAATTCAGTTTCCTGTAGCCGGTTTCACTCCTATCTTGCTCCTTGATGCCCAGAAGACCCTCCTTTGAAGACATATTCAGTATTTTCAGGTGAGTAAGATAAATGACTTCCTTAGGAGAAAATGTGAATTTGAAGATTTAAATTGAGAAGGGAAATCAAACTCTTCCATCTTTTTTTTTATTAAGGATCAGAAAAAAATGATATGTGCTTATGTGCTGAGAGTAAGCAACTTTTTTGGAAGGGGGGGTGGATCCTGTCGTGGTGCCTGAACTCTGGGCCTGGGCGCAGTCTCTTAGCTCTTCACCTCAAGGCTAGCGCTCTACCACTTGAGCCACAGTGACACTTCTGACTTTTTTCTTTTTTGCTTATGTGGTGCTGAGGAATCGAACCCAGGGCCTCAGGCATGCAAGGCAAGCTCTCTATCACTGAGCCTCCTTCCCAGCCCGAGTAAGCAACTTTTGCAGCCTGTGCTAATGAATTTAATCTTGATGCTGAAATGAAATGTCTGCCATGTGTCCTGAACCGGAATTCCTTATTTTCTGAGAGTACCACTCCTTCAGAAATTCAGATTTGTGCTGTGAATAATTACTTTCTGTAAAATGTAGTTGCTTGGATGTTTTGATTTTGTGAAGGCTTGGTGAATTTGATGTTCTTTCAGTTAAATTAAGCATGTAAAAATGAATTGAACCTGATTAAATGAATTTCTTTCTGCCCATTTTCTCTGGTACAGATTTTTCTGATTTAGGAAATCTATATTTTAAGTAATTCTGGATGCCTAATTAGGTCTGTGTATGTACATGAGTCAATAAGAAATGCAGAATTCTCCACATTGATTTTGGAGCAAAGACTCACAGCTGGTAACTGGGCAATGATTCAGAAGACAGCTGAGGCTGAAGCCATAAGCCTTCCTGCCTGTGTTCGGCTCCCAATCTCTTCTAAAACGCCCCTCACTTTCCATGCGTTGGTTTCTCTTTCTGTCCAGAGGTTTCTGGAGCTTCATCTTATTCTGGCCTCTTAGTATACCAACATGATGGGAGTGAAAGCAAGCAAGGGAGATGTGTCAGAGGGATTTTTTTCGGGGTCGGTTGTGGGGCCTGACCTCTGAGCATGTCCACTGTCCCTCAGCTCTTCAGCTCAAGGCCAACACTTTCCCACTTGAGCGCCACTTCTGGCTTTTTCTGTGGTGCTGAGGAATTGAACCTAGGTCCTCATGCATGCAAAACAATAACTTTACCACTGAGCCACCTTCCCAACCCCAGCAGAATGATTTTATCTCGGGATCCATCACACTTGGGAGCTTCTGGCTGAAAACCCCAGAAAGACAAAAGTGAGGAAACACCTAAAAAATGTAATATAGGAAGTTGAAATGTTTAACCCTAAAAACAGTTTCTTGGATAAGGAGACTCAGGAACTGGTGTCAGCTGAGGAGAATCTGATAGAAGAGAAAATATTCAGAAAATGAGAAGGGGTGTGAGGGAGTGGAGAGAAAGAGGCCTAGATTACCTAGAACTGGACTTGAGTGTGAGCTTAATTTCACTGTGGGAAACCAAACACAATGACACAATAGTTTACAACTTTGATTACTTTCTCTCATGCTACCAAGCCTTTTCCAGGTCCACTGCCACTCAGCATGGTGTCCATTCTGGGATTCACTGACTGCTGGTGGTTCCCAGTGGAAGAAAAGAACGTAAACCACAGGACTAAAGCTCAGAAAAGACACATGTCATCATTTTTCACATTTCCTTTGTCAAAGTAAGTTATACAACAAAGCCTGGTATCAATGGGGAGGGGAATACATATTGTGAGCAATATAATAATATCTATTATTATTGTCATAATAAGCTAACATCTATTGTTTTCACCAAAGTGAAGGGATGGCATTTCTCCTTTTTCAGGAGTATGGGACAAGGCATTCTGTAGAATGTTCTTCAATTGGGGGCTCTCTGAATCTTTTCTCCTGAGGTTTCAAGAAGGAGAATTACAGTGCAAAAGTATGTTCTCAAGCTGAGCACTAGTGGCTCACACCTATATTCTGAGCCTGAGAATTATGATTAGAAGTCACCCTGGGCAGGACAACCCATGAGACTCATCTCCAATTAACCAGAAAGAGCCAGATTTGGAGCTGTGGCTCAAATGTTGGAGCACTAGCTTTGACGGAGTGTGGGTGAGAGGAAGCTCTGGGACAGAATCTTGGCCCTGAGTTCAAACCCAGGATTGAGGGATGGAGGGGAAATATGCTCTAATTGCATGAAATCAAGGGTGTATGTCAACATCAATATTGATGGTAACTTTGGGGTAGAGTTGACAAGTTTTATTCAGGAAATGATATGTTCCACTTTTCTCTGTTCTGTATTCTTAAAAAAAAAAAAAACAGCTACGTGCAATCTAAACCTAAGAGGTGTGGATTGCACTGATGGATTGGTTACACTTTTCTCTACTTAAGAAATTATACATAAGTCGTGTAAAAAGTGTTTTTATTTTTAGGAGTTTTAATTTAATATGTCATTTTGTGAGTACATCTTGATCAATGTCACCAATTTAATCATTCTTCTCTCTCTCTACCAACCCATCCCCTCAATTTACCTGGTTACACTTTCACACAGTTACATTATGACTGGATTAGCCTACTGCACCAGTTTTGTAAAGAATTTTCTTCATTGTACAGGCAAGGAAGATGAAGATGAGGACGACAAGCCCAAGACAGCATAGCTATTAATTGGCATCAAGATTATTTGACTTACAAAATCTTCACCAAAAGAAGCATTATTAAAAAGAACATGGCCAGGAAAAGTAGAAGCATCTGTATTTGTGTGTGTGTGCTAGTTCTGGGGCCTGTGTGCTGTCCCTGAGCTGCTTTGCTACCACTTGAGCGACAGTAACACTTCCAGCTTTTTGGTACTTAATTGGAGGTAAGAATTTCATGGACTTTCTATTCTGGGCTCACTTTGAACCACAATCTTCAGATCTCAGTCTCCTGAGTAGCTAGGATTGCTGGTGTGAGCCACGGGCAG
>NW_027205963.1:0-9728 GCF_024711535.1 Dipodomys merriami
GTCGGTTGTGGGGCCTGAACTCGGGGCCTGGATGCTGTCCCTTAGCTCTTCAGCTCAAGGCTAGTGCTCTACCACTTGAGCCACAACACCACTTCTGGCTTTTTCTGCTTATGTGGTGCTGAGGAATCAAACCCAGAGCCTCATGCATGCAAGGCAAGCACTCTACCACCGAGCCACCTTCCCACCCCAGAAAGAGCTCCTTCTCCCAATGGAAGAGAAGAGGAAGCTCCCTGATTCCTGTGGCCTTCCAGCTTTCCTCCATCCTCCCCCACCTCAACAGGGAGGCAGCCTCTGCTATCCGAAGCTCATTAACTCCTCATCTGTTTTGTATAAGTTGCTCTGGCATCTGTTGGACTGTACTGAGTTAGGCCACACCCATCCCTCCCCTTTCCCCCTCCCCAGACTTCTTTTTGTTGTTGGGTCATTTACCAATTCTAACAATAAGTTCAATCGCTAGATGGTCCAAGTGGGGGTGTCACTGAAGAAAAACAAAAGAACCATAATCGGGGCAGTGTTTGGTGCTGGGAAATGGCAGAATCACAGAACTAGAACTTTTCTAGTTAATTATAATTTCCTATTCTTCAGGCTCCAAGGTGGTTTTGTTGTTTTTGTTTTTTTGTTTGTTTCTTTATGTGATGGTCATGATGCTTGGACTCAGGGTCTGGGCACTGTCTCTGAATTTTTTTGGCCAAGGGTAGCATTCTACCATTTAACCCACAGCCCAATTTCCAGCTTTTTGGTGATTAATTGGAGATAAGAATTCAGATTTTCCTGCCTCTGGGCTTTGAACTAGGATCTTCAGATCTCAGTCTTTTGAGTAGCTGGGATTACAGGAGTGACCCACCTGTACTAGCTAACTAAAGGTTTGTTTTTTATTTTTGATCTTCTTGGGGCTTGAACTCAGGGCCTGGGTGCCCTGACCCTGACCTCTTTTTGCTCAGGGCTAGTGCTCTACCACTTTGAGCAACAATGTGCCACTAATGGCTTTTTCTGAGTAGTTTATTAGGGATAAGAATTTCATGGACTTCTCTGTCTGGGCTGGTTTCCAACCATGATCCTCAGATCTCAGCCTCCTGAGTAGCTAGGATTACAGGTGTGAGCCACCAGTGCCCAGTTTGAAGGTTTTGCTTTTAATAGAACTACTTTTAGCACTGGTACTTTGGATCCCACCAAGACTTGAGACATTCCCTGCTGACCACCGGCTTCTCAAAGCCTTAGATGGGCAACTCTACCCTCACCACCTGGGGGAAACTGATTTCCTGTGTCCTGATTTCTTCCAGTCTGGAGAAAAAAGGTTTATGTCTGACTTGAGGCTGGAGATTGTAACCCTCAAACGTGATCGGACCATGTTATACTCTGGGCTGAAGTCTAGAAAGAGGGTACACTACACAGCTCGATGCATCTATCTTACTTTCATGGGTTTCTTTTACAAGAGCATTTTATTCTATTTTAGTTTAATCCAGTGATGGTGACAGAAGTGCTGACAATGTAATCGATACTGGGGGCTGTTTCTCTTGTTTTTCTTTCTCCCGTTTAAGTTGATAGAATCTAATCTTCCATAGTAGATGATTAGCTGTGTGGGCTAACTATTCTTTATCTCCTGTGTGCCTGTGGTACACTGTCTCACTTTTTTTTTTTTTTTTTTTTTTTTTTACTGGAAGCCTGATTTGCATTTGATAAACAGTGGTTTAGATATATGTGTGTGTGTGTGTGTGTGTGTGTGTGTGTGTGTGTGTGTGTGTGTGTGTGTGTGTGTGTGTGTGTGTGTGTGTGTAGAGGTAAGATCCATGCCCTGCCTTGTCCTGCCCTTTTCTTTTCTTTCTTTCTTTTTTTTGTTCGGTCATGGGGCTTGAACTCTGGGCTTGGGCGCTGTTCCTGCACTCTTTAGTTCAAGGCAAGTGCTCTACTGCTTGAGCCACAGCGCCACTTCCGGTTTTCTAGTGGTTTATTGGAGATAAGAGTCTCACGGACTTTCCTGCTCAGTCTGGCTTTGAACTGAGATCCTCAGAGCTCAGCCTTCTGAGTAGCTAGGATTACAGGCGTGAGCCACAGGTGTCCGGCTTGCCTGCCTTTTTCTTTTTAATACTATTAGGGTTTGAATTCAGGCTCTCCAGCATACTAGGCAGATACCTTATGACTGGAGCCACTTCTCTAGCCCTTTATTTTTTGTTTTAGTTTAACAGCGAGGATCTCAACTTTATGCCTTGGTACAGCCTCAGATCATGATCCTCCTACTTATACCTAACATGTACCTAGGGCCACAGGTACCCCTGTTGACACTACCACATCTCCTATGTTGTTGAGATGAGGCTAGCCTAGAATTGAGATCCTCTTGATCGCTCCTTCCCGAGTAGCTGAGATTACAGGCATAAGCCACCATCTCCCCCAGTTTAGGAAACACCTTTTGGTTTTCTGTGTGTTAGGCCTATGTGTGCTTTATTTGCTGTGGTCTCTGTAATTTGCAGGCCATCAGGACATATGCTCTTACTCCTCTGTGTCTGCTGTTAGCTGGGAGAGTTGACTCTATTCCCCCTCCACTCAGGCTTTTTGGATCAACTAAGCACTTTTCAGTTGGGCCCATAAATATTACCCCCCTCCTCTCCCTTACCGTGTCTCCACACAATTCCTCCATTCGGGTGCACATAAATCTCAGTGGAAGTGTTGTAAGGTAACTTATCGGAGAAGCCACATTTTGGAAGATGGAATCTCGGAGTCTTTATTACACAGTTAGCAGGCTGCAGACAGCCAGTGGTTACAAAGGCCTGCAGCCCACAAACACACTTAACACAGCTAGGAAACGGGCTGGATAGGAAAAAAGGACCAAAAACAATACCAACAAACCAATTCAGTGCCGATGGAACACGGAATTGGGATGTCATGATGACCAAAAACAAGCCAAGAGACACAGGACACAGGGCACGATCATGGAGACACATGGCATGGCATAATGGTGCCTGTGCTCATCCATGCCTAAATAGGGTCTGGCCAGAGGGCAGGGTCATAGGACACTTCCAATCCCAGGCACTGGACAGACAGGTTCAGTAACCTATCAGCCAAGTGCCTGCCCCTGCCTCCAGGGAACCAGCCATGCCCATGACTGGGAGTCAGGGGGCATTTCCTTCCCCCAGCATGAAGACAAGATGCTAGACCTTACCATCCACCATGTGGCCCATCTGGCTCCAGCCAGACCTGACCTCCCTACTTCAGAACCAATGCCAGAAGTACATGGCAGGTTTCTCGGCCCCTAGGTTCCAAACCAGGCCTTAGCTGTACATTAGAATCTTCTTAAAAACGATGCTGGTGTTAGGGCTTCACACATGGAGGGCCTGGCTCAGTGGTCTGGGGCAGGGCCTAGGCTTTAGTTCTGGTGGAAAGTTCCCAAGTGGTTCTCCTGTGCACCCCAGGGGTGTTAGCTGCCACAAAAAAATGCACGTGGCTTTGTTGAAAATAGCCTCCAATAAGGTGGAAGCCTGATAATGCTCTTTCCACACCTGCCTGGCTGTCAGTACCCACCTCTGTGGTCTAGGTCTATGGGTGTTCCTAGAAGCACTCTGTGCTGTTAGCCCCAGGCCTCCAGGGGCTGATGGGCCTGCCTCACCTTTGAGAATACCCTACTTTCAGTACCCAGGAGTGTTTCCTGGGTTGTTCTCATGCATGTTGGGGCCATGTGTCTGCCTTCTGCTGGAACTAGAAGTATACAGGATCCATGAGTGATGGGCAGTAGCTTCATGGACTTTCATAAAAGCATCCCTCCATTGGGCCTTGGTGGCTCATGCCTATAATCCTAGCTACTTAGGAGTCTGAGATCTGAGGATCACGATTCAAAGCCAGCCCCAACAAGAAAGTCCATGAACATGAGCCTCTTATCTCCAATAAACAACTCAGAAGTGGTAAGGACCGTTGTGGCTCAAAGTGGTAGAGTGATAGCCTTCAGCAATAGAAGCTCAGGGACAGCACCCAGGCCCTGAGTTCAAGGCCCAGGACCTACCAAAAAAAAAATCATCCTTCCATCCTTGCCCAGGTGGAGAGGAGGGGAGAAGCTGTTGCAATGATCAGTCATTTTCCAGGTGCCCAAACTACTGTTAACAATGGGAATATGTGAACCAAAGCGGTTTATTGTTTCAAAATGGGACTCCTATTTGAACAATTATGATCAGCTATGATCAGATTAGCACTGGAATACCTACTATTAAGATTCTAATCTATGAAGCGGAGAAGGGAAACTAGGAGTTATCTATTTGTAGTGAGGATGGGTGTATGGTTCCAGGTGCTCTTGATCCTGTTAAAGACCAGAAACCAGGAGGGTTGGTTGGGGATGGGGTAGATGGTGATAGATAAAGGAAGAAAGCTGAGTTCCCTGTCTCACCTGCAGGCTCATGACCCGGTTCTAAACCCATCACCCATTCTCTGAGCCTCAGTGTCTTCATGAGAAAACTAAAGATCACAATACTTACCTCAAAGGCTTGTGGCCAGGGAGTAAATCAGATAATGGATGTGAAAGTCTCTTGGCAAACTCCAAAGCACTCTATAATTATTAGCTCTGACTATCCATTTGAGAAACTGGCTTTCATAATGAGCAGTCCAATTACCCCGTGTTGGGGTGCTTGTCCGGAGGCCAACTTGGGACTGGATTGAGACTGGAGCAGACCCTGGGGTGCCTCAGATGGGTGTGCCATACCTGAAAGGGGGGAGGGGGTGAGAATCGCTCACCCTAGGCCACATCCTTATCCTTTCTCCTCTCAGTCATTGGGTTCAGAGAGATCTCTGTGCACAAGAAGTATGCCCAGAGTGTGGGAGGGAAGAAGGTGGGCCTGGGAGGTGAACTTGGGAAGGGCTTTGTTTTAAGATCTGCCATGAGTGAAGGCAGTGGGAGAATTGCTAGGAAAGAGGGAGAAAGGGACTTGACTGGAACACATTTGGAAGGTTCCATGTCCAAGAGGCTGGCCACAGACTTTGTCTGTGTTCCCTGCTTCATCTAACAAACTTTATCCAGCAGGCTTTGGAACTTCTCATTGGCTCATTTGCCCTTGCTTGTGAATTCCAGCTACATCAAAGAATCCTGCTGGGTCTGTTTAGCCAGGTCTTCACCATCCCATGTCTTGGGCTGTTCAATTGGTTCCTCATCCTCACCTACTTGCCCACCAGGGGATACCTGCTCACTCCATTGGTCCATTTGACAGGACCAATTTCTGGTCCACTTCACTAGAATTCCCCTTACCCTTGATGCCTCTTCCTCTTAGGAATTTTCCATCCACCAATCTCCACCTTGCTCCTGGCAGTCAGTATTTGAAATTGAGCCAGACCTCTCTGTCTTAGTCTCTGTCTCTCTTTGGTACCAGTCCTGGGGCTTGAACGCAGAGCCTGGGCTCTGTCCCTGAGCCTTTGTGGTCAAGGCTAGTGCTCTACCAGCTGAGCCACAGCTACATTTCTGGCTTTTCTGTCTGGGCTGGCTTCCGATCACAAGCCTCAGATCTCTCAGCCTCCTGAGTCACTAGAATTAGCCACCAGTGCCTGGCTCAATGTCATGGCTTCTACATTCACCAGGGTGAGCCTAGATAGTCTTGTGACTAGTGCTGATGAGTGATTACTCCTTGGCAGATGGATTCCCTAGGGGAGTGTCGGGAGACGCCTGGCTCCATGGCGTCTCAAAGGCTGTGGAAAGGGCTCAGGAGGCCTTGATGACAGTACACCCCGTGGTGCACTCAACCATTCAACCTATTACTGCCTCAAACAAACAACAAACACAATGAAAGAGCAGTACCAGAGCTTCTCCTGGACAAGGTTGAGACCTCTATCTGTTGGTAGAGATCACAGTGGTAGAGCCATTATTTTAACAACAATCCATTATTTTTATCAACAATTGATGAAATCCCCAGGCTCTCTGAGTACTTTCTGACACTGGGAGATGATCTTGGGGAGATGGGTTGTTCTAAGTACACGTTCCTGAATGGTTTGGGGGACCTGCCAAGCATTAGAGAAGCAGTCAATCCGCTCCCAGCTCAGATGACCTAGTTCCCCTTATTTGTTGATGACCTATTTCCCATTTCCCACTGACAGATCAAGTTACCCCGTTCCTTATTCACAATTGCCTGTTTGGTGCTGGTCCTGGGTAGGGGTTGACTCCTCTTTGGGTGCTGTCCCCGAGCTCTTTGGCCTCAAGGCGAGAGCTCTGCTACCAGATTTTTGGGGGTAGTTAACTGGAGATAAGATAATCATGGACTTTCCTGCCTGGGTTGGCTTTGAACGTGGATCTTCAGATCTCATGCCCGACATTTTAGCAATTTTTGTCCAGTTACCACCAGACCTCTCTCTCTCCTTAGTTGGTTTTAAGGTTTAGAGATGACTTGGGCAAGCCAACAGAGTTCAGCATCCTTACTTCTCCTGGAGCTAAATCCTCTCGTTGCTCCTCTGTGAGGTGCAGCAGGATAAGTGTCAGGCTCCTTGCGGGCCACTCATGCTAAGAGTCCTGTAAGTGGAAAATAACGGATGGACAACACTTTCCTAGTGTTGAGAAAAAAGTGAGCAGCAGGCTGGATACCCATGTGAACTTCCCAGGCCTCCAGGAAGAGGGGTCTTGCTCTCATTGGTCAGGTGGGACGAGTATGACATGGATAGGGGTAAATGATCTACCCAGGTGTGCACATTTAAATGGAAATGCTGGTGTTCAAAGCACCCAGTGGGCAACCTTGAGATCCATTGAGCAAGAACCCTCATCCACCCATTCACAATGGGCCTTGGGAACTGTGGGTTTTGGAATGCTGTGAGCTTCTCCTTAGGGTGGCCACTCAAAGAAACAACCTTTATATATGAGCTGACCTGCTTTCTAGAGAAATGCAAAGTAAGTGGAGAGCTGAGACTCTTGAATCCCTGATCACATTAGCCTGTTGTTATGGCTGCATTAATCTAAGTGGCTAATGAGCAAAGTGGGTCAATCCAGTGTTAGTGCACCACCAGGGCTGGCTTGCAGGGTTCTGGAGGAGGTGTCCTAACAAGGAGTGCTCCCTCAGGTTTGGGGGTGGGGAGCACATCCCCAAGGGAGCTGGCTTACTCTCAGGAATTGTCCTTTCTGGCTGGTGTGATACATGGTTTATAGCATCATTTCTTTAAGTTATTGCTCTCTGAATTAGACTGCTTGAAGTTGGAATTTTACAATGGTCTGCTGAAAAGTATTTGGTTTAAAAAAAAGTGCAAATCATCTTCTCTTTCATTCCCATGCCCCAGGAAGAGTCAGTCAGAAATCTCTAACCCTTAGCTAACAGATAATTTTAAATCTGTAACCAAAATAGAGCATGCTGTTGGTTAACACTTTTTGTTTTCCTCTTGGTGCTGGTCCTGGGGCTCAAACTCAGGGCTTGAGTCTTATCTCTGAGCTTTTATACTCAAGGCTAGTGCTCTACCACTTGAGCCATGATTCCACTTCTCTCTTTTTGGTGGTTAATTGGAGCTAAGATTCTAATGGCCTTTCCTGCTAGACTGGCTTTGAATCTCGATGCTCAGATCTCAGCTTCTTGAGTAGCTAGGATTATAGGCATGAGCCCACTGGTACCTGGCTGTTTAATACTTTTTTCCTTCTTCTTGTACTAAGGGCTATGAGCTTGATCCACTTGCTTGCTAGGCTAGAGCTCTACCACCAGTTGAGTCATGCATTCAGCCTAGCCTTCTGCTGATTATGTGGAGGTGGAGTTTTGAGTACTTTTCTGCTTGGGCTGGCTTCCTACTTAGTCCTTTATATTGCAGCCTCGTGAATAGCTAGAATGACAGGTATAAGCCACTGACATCTGTGATACATTTCTTTTGATATAGATACGCTGGTGTTGACACGTATGTTGTAATTATGTCTTTACCTTGTGTCATGAAGTGTGTATTGAACAATTTCATGACAGTGATAGAATAACAGTAGCTGATATTATCAAGTAATTATCAGTCATAGTAAACACAGTTAACATATTATGGCTATTCATGACTTTAATCCTCTTTTCACTTCCCCAAGGTAGGCATTGTTAGCTCTGTTTTCCCAGCTGAGGAAAAGAGGCCTAAAAAAGTAAAATAAGTCATTCTAACATACAACACAGTTTGTAAGTAGCAGGGCCAGGAGCTGAATCTCTTGTAACTGCTAAGATAAACTGTTATCCTAAAGTATTTCAGGCCTACAGTTATTTAATTCTCCTAACAACTGAATGGGTAGTATTAAGATACTAAGACACAGAGGGGTTGAGTCCCTTGACTTCTGGTCACACAGCTAATGAGTAGTGGTAGAGAAGGACTTTAAAGCCCAACCTCGTCACACTGAAGCTTGTGCTATTGTCCTGTATATGTTGGGGCTTATCAGTCAATGAGACAATTCATCCATTTTGGACAGTACTGGGACTTAAACACAGGGCTTGGGCTCTTTCCTTTCACTTTCCACTGAAGTCTGGTGCTATACCATTTAAGCCATACCTCCATTTCAGATTTTGGGTGGTTACTTGAAAATAAAAGTTTTATGGACTTTCTTGCCCAGGCTGGCTTCAAACTACAATCCTCAAATCTCAGCCTCCTGAGTAGCGAGGATTATAGGCGTGAGCCACTGGTGCCCAGATATTATTTACATTGTGTGGGCATGTGCCGTTGGTGGTAGGCATTTAGAGAGGTGGGGCCTGTAAGGAAGATAGCTATGCCCTGATGGAGCTTTCCCAGAGTCCTTTGCACACATAGATGGAGGTCTGTTGTCACCAGAGCACCACCACCCCACATCACTTTCTCTGCATCCTTCAGTTCTCCATCTGCTGGCATAGTGGAGTTTTATTCGATGGGCATTTTCTGTTAGTCCTGCTGCTCCCCAGTGTGAGCCGTCTTCCCTACGCAATCATCCTGATTCTTTTTCTCAAGCCCTTACTCCTGTCTCCCATCTCCCAGCCTCTACCATGCTGTTTCTCCTCCCCACACAGAGCCTTTTCCTCCAGACATGAAAAATAGAATAGCAGCAGCCAGACTTCTAAGTCCCAGGTCCAAGACTCTGTCTACTCAGCTTTGTTGCAAACATTGCGTACTTCTATAACAATGTACTTCAGAACCAAGAATAATTGCAGCTATATCCCTGTGCATTTTGAATGAGTATCTCACCTCATTGATTCATGTCGTCAGCATGCCCTGTCTAGTGTATGTCTAACTGCTTTTGTTTAACATGGTGACTGATGTCTTACAAGTTCATGTGTATGCCTGAGTGAGGGTGTGTGCATGTGTGTGCGTGCAAGCATGTGTGAGTGCACATGTGCGCACTGGTACTGGGGCTTGAAGTCAGGGCCTTGCTGTTTTGCTTGTCTTTGTTGCTCAAGGCTGATGTGCTATCACTTAATCCAGGCTTCCACTTCTAAATTAATCCTGGTTAATTGGAGCTAAAAAGAGTCTCATGGGATTTTCGTGGCTGGGCTGGCTTTGAATGGACAGCCTCAGATCTCAGCCTCTTGAGTAGTCTAATATTACAGGTGTGAACCACCAATGTTGGGCTCGGCTTTTGGTGTGTAGGCGTCAGATGTTTGGGACAATCTGAAAGCTGGGCACTTTGAGTTAAAAAAGGGAGCGTGTCTCCCTCCACCCCCCTTCCCAGAGGAATCTTAAGAGAAATGCCATTCTTGCAAGGAAGTGCTGCATTTACATTTACATTTACATTTTCGGTAGTGGTGTCTGCCCTCCAGAACCCGGGTAGAACATGAATGTAGCTTTCAGCTCTGCAATCTTGTTGACATTTT
>NW_027205964.1:0-9679 GCF_024711535.1 Dipodomys merriami
AAATTATATATAAGTGACTTGACTGCAACAATAGAGTTCAAAAAATCAAATCACATAATGTGGATGCAAAAGGATTACATTATTAAGGTAATTTTTAAACAACAAACATTTTATGTGAATAGTCCTGATTATAAATGTTTTGTTTTCCATACAGATTTTGGATGCACAAAAACATCAAAAACAAAACAAAACAAAGCAAATGACACTTGGCAATAGAGCTAGATGCCAGTATCTCATCTCATGAGGCTGATATTGCAAGATCATGGTTCACAGATGGCTGGGGTAGCAATCCATGAGACATTTATGTTCAATTGTTCACTCAAACAGAGAGTTAACCTTGGTTAAAATAGCACAGATTCAGTCAGTCATGAGTGAAAAAAACAAGCAAGATTTTGAGGCTCCGAGTCAAGTTTCATTACTGCACTCTCTCTCTCTCTCTCTCTCTCTCTCTCTCTCTCTCTCTCTCTCTCTCTCTCTCTGTCTCTCTGTCTCTCTTTCTCTCTCTCTCTGTCTGTCTCTCTCTGTCTGTCTCTCTCTCTCTCTCTCTCTCTCTCTCTCTTTCTCTCTCTCTCTCTCTCTCTCTCTCTCTCTCTCTCTCTCTCTCTCTCTCTCTCTCTCTCTCGGAATGGGAGATGAAGATGGAGAGAAAAAAGCGAATATTAATGGTTTAAAAAATGAACCTATCTGCCAGGACTATACTAAGCATATATTAATTAATGAAAATGAGGGAAAACATAGAGCTTATGTTTCTTTGAGTGTGGCTTCCTTCACATAATGATTTTTTTCCCAAGTCTTTCCATTTTCTTAAGAAAGGGGCTGTGTCATTCTTTTTGATAAAAGCATGAAATTCCATTGTGCATATATACCACATTTTCCTGATCCATTCATTTATTGAGGGGCATCTGGATTGGTTGCATATTTTAGATATGGTCATAATGCTGTAAAAAACATACTTGTGCTGTTAGTTTTAGTGTTTTATTTTTTAGAGTCCGGTCGTGGGGCATGAACTCTGCGCATGGGCGCTTTCCCACAGTTTGTTAGCTCAAGTTTAACGATCTACCACTTGAGCCACAGCGCCACTTCCGGCTTTTTTCATTTGCTTAAGAATTCTTTTTACTTAAGAATCGAACCCAGGGCCTCTTGTATGCAAAGCAAACACTACCACTGATCCACCTTCTGAGCCCGAGAGAAGATATTTTACCTTATTTTCTACAAGTAAATTAATATTAAGCAAAGCTAATTAAAATAATTATTTATTTACTCTTCAGAGAATGAGTATTGTACTCTTGGATATCTTGGAGGAAAAGACTTCAGACTCATTACAACTGATGCCTTGCATTGAAATTACAGGCTAAACTTTCTTCTTCATGAAACAAAAGCTTCAGTTCTTCCATATTAGAATTATAAAATCATAATACCTGCATGTTGATTTGTTTTCCTCTACTATATTCAATTCCATTCTTCATCCATTAGCAATCTAGAGATAATTTTAACAAATCCCCATGAGTGGGATTGCTGGCTCCAGAGTTCTGTACATTTGACCCTACAAAATTATAATTTAAATGAACTCCAAGACATGGAAACAACAAGTCGTTTTATTTCAGATATCAACCTTGATGTCAGTAAAGTGATGTATCTAGATCTTATTTTATTTCATTTGTCTTTGATTTATCCATGGAAATCTCTCTTGATTCTGGTACCTTGCATCTTGTATATACGTTATTTGATTTGGAGAAGGAAAGGGAAATAACACAATGATGAAAGAAGTGAACCATTGCAACAATGATATTCATAAGACACTATACTGGAAATAAACTTTACAACTTTGGGGTGGGGGAGTAGGGGTTGGGGGTGGGAAAAGATAGGAGAACAACTCATGTAACTGTAAACACTCTACAGTACCTTTAAATAAAATAAAATTTAAAAAAGTGAACCTACCCTAGAAAAAAATATCCTTTTCAAAATAACCGATCTGTAGCAGTACTTGTGAGGGATTCTAGAGTCAAACTGTTATACCTGGAAAGGGATATATTGGGAAGCCATCTCAAACAGCAACCAAAAGCCTGAGAGCTGTGCTCTGGAAAGGTCAAACAGTTAAGGGAAGACAGGGGTATGGGTTATATTTAAGTTAGAACTGTTGGACACTACAAGTTTAAGACTTTGGAGACAAGATGGATGTCTGTGTTATGGTTGTAATGACAATTACTCCTTTCTGCTCCCTAAAAATAAGGGATTGAATTATCACTATGTATACAAACAATACCTCAGTTAATAGTTGTAACCACAAACTAGATTGATGCCTTAGTTTTGGACGTACCTGTAGCCATTCACTCCCACACCCCTGTAGTAGAATGAATATAAAGCATGTTAAGCAGGATTTGGGGTTCCGGAACCTGGCAATGAGGCTTTGGGTCCTCTGGTGTCTTCTTTCCTATCACTTCCTGTTATTTCTCAGTTCTTTGGCCAGGTATCCCGTCACCTTTGCTGTTCCATGGTTTTGATTAGTGACAGTACTGATATTTTGAACACCTCAAAACAAACTATGGGAGAACACTTCCTCAAAGAAAATTCACAAATTTATAGGAGCACCTGAAAAGATACCAAATACCAGCAGTCACCCTGTGATCCTCTAACAAGGAAGTATAATTCAGGAGTATCTTAACTTCTGATAATATAAGCGATGGACAATTGTCCCTTTTGTACATTTGGTATTTGGTATTGCATAAATTTTCAGAAACACATATACATTGTGAAATAATGTTATTTATTTCATAGGTCACAAACCTCGTCACTGGAGTAATGATCCTAATGTCTTATCCCAGTTGCCTGATTCAGACTTAGATGAGGGTGAATTGCATAATTATGAACATTTCTCCATGAAACTTAACAACAGAGAATGAAATGTGAGGGTCAGGGCACTCCATACCTATAAAGATTTTACATATATTATAGAAATACACACCTAAGCTGCTCAGCAATCTCAGCATATTGGTTTGTTATAATTTTCTTCAGATTAGAAATACTCTAGAGTTTAAAGTAGAATGATGGGCTGTACATTTTCAACGCAAAACTGATGATCACCCCCTGCAATTATTCTCAGTGGAAAATCCTTCCTATACATTTTACTGGCTTAGATTCTACTCTGTGCTTTACCATTATCAGGAAGGGTCACACTGTATTGAACTACAATACAGCAGCAACCTTAACTGCCTTTGAAATTTACCTCCAATCTTGATACCAAGGTCAACTCCACATCTCTAATCACATAGTGGATACCTGAACTTTCCAAGCTTGGTTAAAAATACAGCTATCATTGCTCATTGCCAGTGTTAAAGTTCTCACTCCATTAGATTTATTGTGTATAATCTAATATTTCCAACATTGCCTTAGATGTTGGTTTTTGATATAGAGCTTTTAGTTTGCATTTGATTTATAGATTTAGTGATGCCAGTTGAACTGCATATATTATAATGTAAGTAATTTGATATTTTGACATATTAATTTAATTTTGTCAATACACATCACTCACAAAAGTTTCTTTATATGTATTGGTATTGCTTTATTGTGAACTTCCTAAAAGCCAGTCATAGGGGTACATGTCCTAATCCCATCACTTCTGTCACTGAGATGAGGCTTGAAAGGTCCCAACCACTTGGGAGTTCATAGTGAGAAGGTTTCTACAATGAAGGGTGAGAGAATAGCAAAAAGAGCAAATGAATCTTCCAACTGATTTGTTACATATTCTTTACACTTAGCCAGTAAGACACCATAATAATGTTTTTATGACTTCTTACCTACTCTTTTCCTGTTCTGATATGTTTAATTTATGGATCTCTAAGAAATCATATAAGAATCATATAATAAATCTATAAATCATATAAAAACATAAAAATAGTTTGTTAGGGATATATAACCTAAAAGGAATAATTTCAGGAATGTATTAAACACATAAAATGTAATGCACACCTAAAATTGTCTCTTTATTTAAAACTTCAGCAGATGTAGTTTATTTATTCTGATAACAAAGTTTATTAACTAAGTTACAACAGTATTCCAAATGGAACACAGAACTAGAAACATGAAGGGTAGCACTAAAGAATGCTACTGCTACCACTAATAGAGTAAGAATAAAATTTAGGCAAAACTCCTTCAGAGTAAAAGCCACAGGACAGCCCAACATTACTTTAATTGTTTCATATGAAGAAAAGACCTTTTTTTGTAAAGACAAATTTTCACTGATATTAACATCAGTTGGGTATATATTTCTTAAGGCTTTCAGGTAAGAGGCTGTGACTATGTTGATGGAAGCTGACTTCTTTGGGACTTACTAAACAATGTGCAGTCCCCATTCTAAGCACTGCACCTGCATTAGGGTAATTTTAGTGCTCATGATAGTTCTTCCAGTTAGGAAATGAATTAAGTGTTTTATTAAAAACAGAAGTTGGCAACAAAGCCAAACAAATTTCCCAAGTACCTAATACTGATCAATTGTAGACCCATAATACAAATCCAGGTTTCCACCAGGCATATCTGAGGATATGCTGTAAGTTTCACATTCATTACCTTTCAAAATGTATGGAGCAGATGAACCCACATTATCTTCCTAATTATGGTTATAATGGCAATAACATTGCTACAGAACACACATATTTTTTAAATGAAAAAGGTGTGGGTAATGACATTGTAGGTGATCTTTATACAAAATAAAGCCTGAGCAAAAAAGTAAAGTAAGGAGCTGGGAAGGTGGCTCAGTGATAGAGTGCTTGCCTTGAATGCATGAAGTCCTCGGTTCAATTCCTCAGCACCACATAAGCAAAAAGAAAAAAAAAGTTTGAAGTGGCGCTGTGGCTCAAGTGGTAGAGTACTAGTCTGAGCTGAAGAGCTGAGGAACAGCACCCATGCCCAGAGTTCAGGCCCCACAACCGGACCCCCTCCCCATAAAAAGAAAAATAAAAGAACCTAGTTCCCAAATTTAAGTCATAGTACTAACACTCATATACCATATATATATATATATATATATATATATATATATATATATATATATATATATATATATATATATATGGTTCCTAAAATATACAGTGAGTTAATTTGCCCAATCCTGGTCATAGATTAAATATAAGGTGTCAAAAAGTATGTAAGTCTGAAATGACTCCAAGTTATTTTGACAAGAGAGGTGGAAGTGTTATCACTTAATCAAATAGTAATGAGGGATTGGTTTGTAGATAGAGATCAAAGCTCACTTTGGGATCTTTTGAGTTTGCTCAAATCAGTAGCTAGGAGTTGTCAGTTGAGAGAATGCTATTAAGGACTTGAATTAAAGAAAACAGAGCTAGAGAAAAATACAGAAATAATTACTGTGCTCAGTAGTAACAAACATGAGAAGAAATATTACAGAGCTAAGCCCTGGGATACACAAATATGTAAAACATGACAAATGAAGAAAAACAGTAATAAATATGTAATGCAGACTTATATGGGTAGGTATTTTTCATGTTTAAGGGCTATCAAGTGATTGTGTGATGACCTAAAATTTACGACATTGGTAAGGTCAACTATCCCTAGGGCCAACCATAGCTAAAAGTTTAAGTAAAACGGGGCCACAATAGTGTGTATAGTATGTCTTGATTTACCAAAGTGAAAATAGGCCAATATTTGGAAAGCCACTTTTTGGACATGTGATTGGAGTGGCAATTACTGCAGTTTGTTCAAGTGTTAGTAGACAGCTACAGGTTTAGCACAATCAAGAAATCTTTCAGGGATCTGGTAGATTTTCTCTCTGTCTTCAATTTCCCTTTTTTCGTGAGAGCTAAAATATCATTATTGGAACCCTGTTCAAATTGTGCCTTTGGCAAATTAACAGATAGTCAATCTATCACAAGCCCAAATATAAGAGAATGGGAACAGGTCTACATTGAGCACTCACAGTCGACGAGTCTCTGGACTTTCTCAGGAAGAGACTTCTGCCATTGTGGGATGGATAGGGCTGGATAATGTGTAAAATAGACACCATATATTGAAAGTATTCTGCTATGTTGACACTTAAGATATCGGATGTTTTATCTGCATTGTATTGATTTCTATGAATCAGTTAATCAGATTCTTCATACCATATGATTTTACTAGATTAAAAATGCATGCTTATTGCATTTCCTTTGTATAACATATAGTATGTTTTGAAATTTGGCATAAAACATTCGTCTTTTCATTTAGTTATTTTTAATATGGATTACTCCAGTTCTCAAGAGTAGGGAAATGCCCTGGAACTTCGTAATTTGATGTCATATGTAATTATTTTTATTTTTATTTATTGTGTATTGCAGCACCCATCTTTCTAATAAATATGTAATCTATTCAATTTTGAAAAGTACTGCTGTACCTCCCACTTATTTGTGGCATTTCTGAAATCCAAGTTCCTCTGTGTGTCAGGGTGGATACTTTTGCCTGTAACAGTTTTGTTATTGAATACATAACATGTGGCTACTTAGGGAACAAAGGATGTGAAGCTACAGGATCCCGCAAATGAACTTCCAAGACAATTCAAGGGCAACTCATGTACTCTCTGTGTAGGTGAATAAGAGCATAGAAAAGAAATTTTCTACATGAAAGTGACTGAGATTGTGTGCACATAGGTGTTCACTTATTTATCTGTTGCTATAGTTTTACATATTCACTATTATTAAACGATATTTCATATATATATGATATATATATATATATATATATATATATCATATATATATTATCACAGTTTCCAAATCCAGAGAACCACATCCATGGGCATCGCTTTCCTATGTTCCTCTTTGGGTAATAAGAATGAAACCTGGTATTGTCCTGTGGTAGAGAAATAACTCAGAGTTTCAAACATTTTTCTTTCAATATGTTGCTTGCTCCTAACTCTAAAAATAGGAAGTCTGTTAATATGTAATACATGTTATAATATATTTGATATATTATATAATGTCTAATATATTCTATATTATAATTTATTATATATAATAACTGACAGTAATATATATTTATAAAGAAAAATACAAAAATCATATCGATGTCCATACTTTCCTAGCCATGATTAGGTTCAGTAGAGTTAGGTGCATTACACCTCAACAAGGTAAGTCTGCTGAAGTTCTGATGACCTTGAGCTAGATAAGGAGAATTTCTGTAAAAGGAGCCTCTTTTCAGTTATGAGAAAAGATAAGTTTTTCTTTTGTTTTATTTTTTTGTTTTTATTTAGGCCAGACAGCAGGCCTGAACTCTGGGCCTGGGCACTGTCCCTCACCTCTTCAATTCAAGGCTAGTGCTCTACCACTCGAGCCATAGCAGCACTTCTGGCTTTTTCTGCTTATGTGGTCCTGAAGAATCGAACCCAAGGCCTCATGCATGCAAGGCAAGCACTCTACCACTGAACCGCATTCCCAGGCCAAGTTTGGAAGTTTTTGAGAAGAGGTATTTGGCATTTACTTTGCATCCTTGATTAGTAAAGAATAGATATCATTTTGCTCCAAATTTTGTCTCCTTTTATGTTCCCTAAACAGTTACACATGATCATCATTACATCGTATATATTTAAGTCCTTCTTTTATTTCTTTTATCATTATTGTTTCTTGTTGTTGTTTTGCTGATCCTAAAGCTTGCACTCAGGGCCTAGGCATTGTCCCTGAGCTCAAGGCTCTTGCTCTACCACTTGAGCCACAGCATCACTTCTGGCTTTTTCTGCCTGGGCTTGCTTTGAATCATAATACTCGGATCTCAGCCTCCCGGTTAGCTAGGATTACAGGTGTGAGACACCATTGCCCAGCAAGTTCCTGTCTTTCAGTTATTATTCTAAAAGCCTCCTATCCAAGGTCACTCCTAAGATAGTAAATGAACCTATGCCAATAGTTCCTTTATACTCTCATCTCCTGTTATGGCTATGGAGTCTTTTCCATCGTATGCTGAACCTAGTTCACTGTTCTTTTCCTAATCCATGATTCTGGATGTATTTCTAATAATTACCTAAATCTTGTGGCTCTAAACCCTAAATTATTCAACTATTAATATCATTTAATTTTTTTCAATATGATTGTTGTTTTGCACAAATCTGAGCTTATATTCGCCGCTTGCATCTACCTCTTGGCATGAGCAGAGCCTGGGCCAATTCTACCTTAAATGCAAGAGGTTAGCCAAAGAATAGACTACAGTATTCCTGCCTAGGAGTCAGGACAAGTAGAGTGTCTGAAAGAAGCAATGCATTCCTGACATGAGAAGGGGTGAGAGAGACAACAGCCTAGAGAGCAAACTGGCAGTCACAACATTTAACAACTTCTCCTTTGGGGAAACTGACCTCCTGCAAAGTGGCAGTGAGATAACTTACCTAGTGAATTTTCTTATGTGAAGGAAGTTGTCATGTCTCACTACACTACTCCCTTGTAGTCAAAGAAAGGGTCATTCTTTTGTGTCCTCGTTAGGCCCAGGCTCAGTTTATCTCCATCTTAGATTTTGCTTAGACTCTATTCCTACCAGAAAGTCCCTTATGAGGACGAAACTGTGATCTCTTGGCTTCTGACTGGTCCTTTCAGACCTGAGGCCACTTTGAGTTTTCAACTTGTTCCTTCTGACAATGGGAAAGCTCATTCTCTGAATTGTGCCCTAGTATCAAATCTCTTCAAAGAATGACAGATTCTGCCTGAGGGATTTAGTTTCTCCATTTCCAAAGAGGCCAATTAATATCTGATTCTGAGACTCAGGTGGAAGTCCTTCACCAGATCCTCCAAGCTGGAGTGGATGTTAGCTCAGACTCCAAGCCATCCTCATATTTCTCCAGCTCTTTCTCATGAACCAAAAGTTTACAGGAGTTTAGTTCAGAACCAAGGAGAAATGAGAGTAGTAGAAAGCCCATTGGCAGGGTGAGGAATTAGAAACTTTGGATGAAAAAAAGGGCTCAGAAAATGTAGGATCACTCACATCATTTGGGAATCACATCATAAGATTTGGGAATAAAAGTAGTAAATTACTACCTAAATTAGTAACTCCATTACTCTACATTACAAGTGTTCTGTCAAAATTTAGCTGTCCTAGCTCTATTTTGATCAGGAAAAATGGAGCACATTCTTTCTTCACTAAGTTCTACTGAGTATCTTTATCCATACCCCAGGTTGTTCTTGCTCTCTACTTCTCTGTTACTTTTCTTTGCTGGATTCAATAAATGACATTTGAAAGGGTTAGCATCTTCCGACATGTAATTACACTTTCTTCTAATCCATTTGTTATAAAGTAAAACAAATTATGGGGAAATGTATAACTATGGTACATTTTCTTCCAAGGCATATTTATTTGATTTTATTAAGTATTATTTTAATAGTTTCATTGTGAAAACTTGAGGAAAATATTTTACTATTGGCAGTAATTAGTTGCACACTTTTTTGTATTTTTCCATATCTGTGTATTTGTTAAGCTTCTAACATCGTCTTTAACCCCAACTGTTGCCTTCTTAAAATTGTTTCAAATTATATACTATATATGATGGTATTTTATGTGTTCATTGATATATTTAAATTTTGATCTAATATCCACATATTATAGGATATCTTCAACCTATTGTAACTGGTCTGAAAATCAATATGGACGTTCCTCATTAAAGCAAAAACACAATGCCACAAAATCCAGTGAAATTAGGATTAGTTATATATTCACAATA
>NW_027205965.1:0-9667 GCF_024711535.1 Dipodomys merriami
CTGTTAGAATGGCTATGATCAAGAACTCTAATAAAAGCAGATGCTGGAGGAGATGTGGACAAAAAGGAACCTTACTTCATTGTTGGTGGGAGCGTAAAGTTGTTCAACCACTTTGGAAAGGAGTATGGAGTTTCCTCAAAAGACTCCACATAGAGCTACCCTATGACCCAGCAATTCCCCATTTGGCATTTACCCAAATGTTTACAAACAAGACCACACTAAAGCTACCAGCACGACTATGTTTATTGCACCCCTATTTACTACAGCTAAGATATGGAACCAACCCAGACGCCACTCAATAGATGAATGGATCAAGAAAATGTGGTATATGTACACAATAAAATTCTATGCCTCCATCAGAAACAATGACATTGCCCCATTTGTTAGGAAATGGAAAGACTTGGAAAAAGTTATATTAAGTGAAGTAAGCCAGGCCCAAAGAAACATAGGTCCCATGGTTTCCCTCATTTGCAATATCTAGTATATGTCTGAGTCAAGCAGAAAAGGTCAGATAAGGTGATGTTAGGGAAATGAACCCTAAGATATGTACTCAAATGTTTTTTTTTTATTTCTTGAGATTGTTTCTAACACATTTATAAGATTATTTCTTTGTTGCTTTGTATGTCCCTCCCCCACAGTATGACCCTTGCTTTCACTGTATTTGATGTTATAATTTGTGGAGGGGAAGGGGAAAAACACATCGTTGAAATAGGGATACAGATGGACCCATTGCAACAATGAGATGTACAAGTCGTTATGTCAAAAACGAACTTTACAACTTTGGTGCGGCTGGGGGGGAGAGCGGGGAGGATTGGGTGGGGGGGCGGGGAAAGGATAGGAAGTGATGGAAAGGGGAAACAAAGGAGGAGGCTACAATGCTTGATAAGGAATGTACTCATCTTGTCCATGTAATTGTAACCCCTCTGTGCAGTATTTTCACAATAAAAAAATGTAAAAATAATAAAAAACAATAAATGTGCATTTCTTACTTATCAATACAGGACAGAAATGTATAAATTAAAGAGTGACAGTTTATCTATTTTATATTCAACTACTGAATCCCCTATATATTCGACTGCAAGAACATCATTTTTTGATGCTACTGTCCTTTTAATATTCTTATTTCTCCAGTTTTTTTTCAGGGTAGGGGGAGAGGTTAAGTGTTGAGAGGTACCTAACTGCATGTGCTTTGTGATATGTGATGGTTTCAGCAGTTGAAATTTTGCGGTACGTATACTGGATAGTTTCCAAGTTGGTAAAGTAGAGAGAAAGCATTCAAGAAATAAAAAAAATGCAATGTACACTTAAAATCTTCAAACTAAAATTAGTTATTTAATCACAAGATGGACATGTTGTTGCCTTTGATGATTGTTTGGTATCCATCAATAGCACCCAGATAATTCCTATCATCCTAAATGTTGTTTTCCTTTTTAAAGATATCCTGCCTTGTTTATCTGATTGCTGAGTATAAATGCTTTGTCTTTGATTTCAAAATCAGAACTTTTCAGCAAAAAACAAAATGTAAACAAAAAGTTTTCTTATCTTGGATAATAAAAGTAGGAATAAGCAATGGTATCACACAGAAAGACATAGTTTTATATTTTAGCTTGATGCCCTATCTGCTGTGAGAATCTAGTACTTCTTGGTATTTTGTTAATCATAGATAAGTTTTCAGATTGTTACCTGGATTTCACTTAGAATGTTTACCCTTAGAAAGTCTAAAGTCACGGGTGATCTCTCTCATGTGGCACCTTCAAATTGCCAAGGTAGATTCTTAGTCTGAAGACTAATAACCATTCAAGTCACAACATTTTAATGAAGAAAGGGGAATATGGGCTTAGACTGTCCAAGTTGTATCTTTCTTGGGAAACAAAGCAAATTCTTTGCCCCTTTGAAATTGCCACTGAGTCATTGTTCATGTTTCCTTTTGTTCTGGGCCTTCCAAGAAACTCAGAAACACATCATAATCAAATTGTGACAATGATCCCTTAGAATTGTTTTGTGTAATAACATTCCATTATACTTTTCTTTTCTTTTGTTTTTCCTGTAAATCTATTTCCTTAACTATATCATTTTTACCGAGATTGCTCCATAAACTAACTCAAAACTTTATTGACATAAAAAATTGCTTACGTAAAAAGGGAATTTTATAAGCCTTATCCCAATGTAGCTGCTGGTATAGACCCAGGACACTTTAAAAAGCCTGTTACACTTTTTTTAAGAAGGGAATTCATTCCTATGGTTTAGTCAGTGTCCACTACACAAAACTCTGTAGCACCACTGTGAACTTGTGACAAGTTAAAGAATTACTCTGAAGATTTAGAAAGTTCCTTTGCTGCATACATCAGCACTGTCCTTAAATCTCTTTTTCAGTTCAATTTTATCCATAAAGTATTTCTATCTACGGGATTTTTTTAGCAGATATTTATAATTTAGAATAAAATTTATATGCATATTTTTTCATGGTCCTTTTGTGTATCTCTATATAATGGTAAGAAATCCTCAAAAGCTCTGCAACAGCTTCATAATGGCAGCTCTATTTCAAATGTGTGGAAACAGATGATCACATTCCAGTAAGCAGCAGGGATGGGAATGAAAGGCAGGTTCTTTTATTTCTAGGCCAGTCTGTTCCGAACTCTGAACCATGACAGTATTCAAGCTTCTAAAAATTAATGGTCCTTTCCCCAGAGGACACGGAGGTTCTCAGGAAGCTGACCTCATCCTACTCTGCCCTGTTATCACTGAATATCAGAGGCTGAGTGGACCGAGGGAGCTCTTACTAACACTGTCTCTGCATTTATGACTCTCTTTTCAGATTTCAAATCTAAATTCACTTGGAGGTTTTTCAGCCTTGTATATTTTAAATCATGCATAGATACTTAGTATAAACACAAGCTTTTCTACAAAACTCCCTTTGCAAATCAATTACAAAATGGTTTTGTGTGTGATGTTAAAGAACGCAAATTTTGGGGAGGGGGATAAGTTAGATTTAAAGTAAAATAATACATACAAAGTCCTTGCATTCAGAAAAGAAAAAAAAACAGCACAATGTTAATAGAACTGACATTGTTTAAATTGATGCATTTAAAACAGAGATAAAATATCTTTATTATTTGAACTTTATATTTGTAATCTAGCATGTCAAACACAATTAGACTTCTTTTTCTTTCTTTCAAGTGAACATATACCTTAAAATTGTATTATCTTTAAGTAGTTATACAAATGGGTTTTCTTTCAAGGTGTCAGGTTCTGACATGACATCTTGATTAATGTATCCCCTTTCAACATTCTCTGTTCTCTACCCCCTGCCCCCGAATACTAGGATTTGAACTGAAAGCCTTGTGCTTATTAGACAAGCAAGCACAAACCTCCAGCCCTTTTTTCTGTTTACTTTATTTTCTCAGATAGGGTCTCTCTTTTTAATCTCTGTTTCTCTGCCTCTCTGTGTCTTGTCTCTGTCTCTGTCTCTGTCTATGTCTATGACTCTCTTGAATTTTAGGCCTATTTTATTTCCATTACAGCATTTAAAAAGTCTTGTGAGGAATAAATGATGATGTGCCCTATGTTTTATACCACAATTCAGATAGCATTTTAGCATTTAAAAGAATTTTTAGACCTATAGATTTATCCAGAGTGAATTAATGAGGCACAGGCCTAATGGAGGACCAAGTGTTATTTATTATCTTTTGGCCCAGGGAAACCTCAGACTGTAATCTTCCTACCTAGCTGAAATCACAGGTGGGAAATATCATGCCCAGCTTACTGAATGAGATAGGATCTCACTAGCTTTCAGTTATGATTAGCCTTGCATCCCAATCCTCCTTATCTCCACCACCCACGAAACTAGGATTACAGGTATACACCACCTTGATGAGCTCTATTTAGAACTCCTGAATTTCTTTTCCACCCACCATACAAAGCAGTTATGTGCACCCATACACCAAGTTTCCAAAAATTATTATTGGCCTCTCCATTCTCCTTTTGCCTCAAACTGAGCAATCATTTTTGCCTCTTTTTTTTCCTTCACATATTACAGCAAAATATCCCTGGAATCACAACATTACTGACACACTACTGAGTTCTCCAGAGGTCTTGCTCTAGTGGTCACCTACCTGCATTCCCTACATTCCCACTGTTTCTCGTTGCCCCCTACATACCCTAGCAATAGCTGGAGTTGTTGTTTAGTGTGTAATTCATTTGGTTCTTCCTATCCATTGCCTTCTTGATTTTTTTGAGATCAGACCCTAATCACCTCTTTCTCTCTTTCTTCTTTCCTTCTTTCCTTCTTTCTCTTTTTCTCTTTGTCCTATCTCCCTGCCTACCTCCCTGCCTCCCTCCCTTCTTCTTTCTTTCTTTCTTTCTTTCTTTCTTTCTTTCTTTCTTTCTTTCTTTCTTTCTTTCTTTCTTTCTTTCTTTCTTCCTTTCTTTCTTCTTTCCATCCCTCCCCCTTCCTTCCTCCATTCTTTCCTCCTCCCTCCTCCTCCTCCTCTTCTCTGTATATGTGTGTGTGTGTATACATGTGTGTGCATGGGTACACATGCATGCCAGTATTTGGGCTTGAATTCATGGCCTTGTACTCTCTCTTAGCATTTTTGTCTCAAAACTCTACCACTTGAGACACATCTTTGCATCTTTTTTGCTGGCTAATTGGTTACAGAGTTTTTCTACCCAGGCTGGCTGAGACTCATGATCCTCAGAGCAGATCTCAGCCTACATTTCCAGCCTTCTACCCTTGGACTACCCTTGGGATTCCTTGAACTCCAATCTGCAGGAGAGGTGGCATTCTTGTTTGTCTTTGAAATGCCCTGGCTTGGCCTTCACCTCAGGCTTTGTGTTCTTCACATCTTTCTGCCTGAACACACTTTTTTCTGAACTCTGTGTTGTCTACTCCTTCAATTCAGTGTCCAGTCTTCAGCGTAGCTCTTCACTCTACCAAAGTGTGGCTCCTTCATCTCTACTGCTGTTTCCTCGCCCTGCTGCTTTATCTTCACAGCAAGTTAACTACCTGGTTGCTGCTGAATGCACATTCATTTCTAATCTGCCTCTCCCTTGGGAGCATTGGCAACAGAGGTCCCTGTCCACTACAGCCCTCATGCTTACAGCAGTTCGTATGTGAATGATGCTTTGCTTTAACTTACAATCTATAATCAGAAATGAAGTACATGCTTTTTCCTAAGCATGAGTAAAGACCCATTTATACCCTCAGAATATTTTTCAAAATGCAGCCATAACAAAGAAAAAAATGAACTCTCAGGAGAATTGAAGTTCAATGAAGAAAGTGAAAGTTGAGCTGAGTATGACCTGAAACCTGGCATTACAGAGACTGAGAAAGATAATAATGGAAGAAAGAAAATGAGACTGAAATTAAATATAGGAAGGTCAATGAAAGCCAGCTTCTGGGTCATGGATGGTGGAGCAGCAGAGGGAACCAAAATCTGTAATGCGCTATCTGTAATGCCCTGGGAAAAGAGCTGCCAAGGGCTACACTCTGTGTCAAATCTTGGGGAACCTTTTAATGAAGATGACTGACAGTCGTGTAAGGTTAGTTGCAGAGTGCATCTGAGATGACAAGAGTGAGATCACATAGCTCATGTAAAGTAATTGTACTACAGGTAGTCAGAAATGTTGCTCGTACAGAAACCACACACAGAACAGGCCATGTGCAAGAGGAGTACAAACTGTTTTCAAGATCAGGATTCCTAGAATCATGTCTAATACTATACATGGCTAATTCTATAAACTATCCACTTGCATAAAAGAAAAAATCTAATATACTAGATGACAAGGCAGACAAGACAGTGGTTCAAAACAGCAGTTAAACATGGATGTGAAACAGAGTTGAGCATCCCATACAAATAAGGCTGAAGAAATCTGGAGAGTCTAAATCATTGCACACATGCACAAACATGAACATGCTTATGCTTTACATACGGAATAACATAGGAGAATATTTCTGCATGTACTTGATTAAAGATACCTCCTGGTAATAATTTGACAACACTGAATTCAAAGCCAGAATCCCTGGGATTCGAGAACAGATCAGATTGCAAATTAGTTGAGCCATCTTCTCAGTCATTCACTCCTTGAAGCCTCACTTTTTCTCATGGCTAAAGGAAGAGCTCTAACAATTTATGTGCTATAATATTTATGACTAATTTGAGCTAGAGAAGTATTACAAGTAGAACAAAGCTCATGAAGAATAGGCCCATTCCTATGAATGGCTTGAAGTCAACTACCCTTTGTTCACCATTTATCTGCCCTTCATGCAGCAAATGTATACTTAGTAATTACTGTATGCCAAGCACCACTTTAAGAGATTCAACAGGCATAGATTATATTCTTTCCCATAGAGAATTCAACAAGAAGCCAAGTGTTGGTGGCTCATGGCTATAATCCTAGCTACTGAGGATCTGAGAATTGTGGTTCAAGGCCAACCCAGTCAGGAAAGTCCACGATATTCTTATTTCCAATTAATCACAGAAAAAGCCAGAAGTGGCATTGTGGCTCAAATCAAGTGCTATTCTCAGGAACAATGCATAGGCCCAGAGTTCAAGACTTATAACCAATAGCAACAAAAATTTAACAAGGTCAGTTGCAGTAGCTTAAATTTATAATCCCAGTTATTGGAGAGGCAGAGTCAAAGACAATCTTGTTTAGAAAATTGGAAAGATCGGGGCTGGGAAGGTGGCTCAGTGGTAGAGCGCTTGCCTTGCATGCATGAAGCCCTGGGTTTGATTCCTCATCACCACATAAGCAAAAAGGAAAAAGCTGGAAGTGGTGCTGTGGCTCAAGTGGTAGAGCACTATCCTTGAGCTGAAGAGCTGAGGGACAGAGCCCAGGCCCAGAGTTCAGGCCCCATGACCGGACCCCCCCCCCCAAAGAAAATAAAAGAAAATTGGAAAGATCACTTCTGAATCAATAGCTGACAGTGGTGCTGTGTGTCATCCCAACTATATTAGAAGTATAAATAGGAGAATCATGGTTCAGGCCACCTGGGAATAACCATGAGGTGAGACCTTTTCTGAAAAATAAAGCAAAAATGGCTGGAAGCCTGGCTCAGGTGGTAGAATGCCTGCCTAACAAGCTAAAACACCACTAACATAAAGATGGAGGAAGAGGAAGAGAGGGAAAAGAACAGGAGGAGATTAATGAAGGAGGAGGCTAATTAAAGGTGAATTTGGCTTCAGGATCTGGCTAAGATTCTCTTACTGGTAGTAAACATGAATTTATTTAGCAACATGAAATTTGCATGCCCATGTTTATATCTGTATTTTCTTGTAAATCATATTAGAATTTTTGCTACAAAGATTACATATAGCCATATACACATATGCACACTTCCATGTTCTGCATTCTGTCAGCCTTATTAATATTGCTAAGCATAGTTTTTGTTTAGTTCACTTCTCCAAGTTGGTTCACAGGACTATCCTCAATAGATTCCACACCTGGGTTTGGCCAAAGCGATACTACTACTTGTACAGCAACTATGGGAAAAAGTGCCATGTATACCTTGACTCCCCTAGGTGGTGCAATGAAGCACAGAGTTCCCCTAGGGCATTCAGTGGTCTCACTTCGTCATATGTCTCATTCTCTTTTCCATGCCCATTTCCTGGAGGATGAAATCATTTATCTTTCCTTTTTCCTCTTCAGGATGGTCTCTGGCAATTTTTCTTCTTATTTTGACTTGCCAGCCATTCCTAACATCCCTGCAATTTTGCCAGAACCAGGGTTGATATTCACTTGGAAACTTTTATTAAAATAAAATATCTAAGCAAGATGACCTTGGTTATGAATTTGTGCATCCATTGTGTGTGTGTGTGTGTGTGTGTGTGTGTGTGTGTGTGTGTGTGTGTGTGTGTGTGTGTGTGTGTTGGAGCTGGAGCTTGAACTCAGGGCTTATGGTTTTGTCCATGAGCTTTATTAGCTCAAAGATAACACCCTATCGCTTGAGCCATAGCCACTTTCAGCTTTTGGGTGGCTAATTGATGATAAAAATATCATGCACTTTCTTGCCCAGGCTGGCTTCAAACTATTGGCTATACATGTTTAGAGAATTGAAGTTAGATACTTACATATCATCCTGCATCAGACTCAACTGCATATAGATCACAGACCTTGAAGTAAGAGCAGATCCTCTGAAAATATGAGAGGAAAGGATAGGAGATACACTAGGACTCCTTGGCACAGGTTGAAACTTCCTAAATAAAGATCCAGAAACACAACAAATAAAAGAAAAGCTGGATAAAGTGGGATTGCATTAAACTGTGGAGCTTCTGCATGTCAAAGGACATAGCTAGCAAGATAAATGAATGATATAAAATACTTAAGTAGCCCTCTCTGACTGCCTGTAAGTGGGAAAAAAAGCCCAAACACACAAAACCTTCAATAGCCTTTGAGAGTTTGGATGGTACTTACCCCATAGTGAAATACACAAAAGGAACTATCATTGGTTTGCAAAATTTAATATTTTTAATCTTTATTTACCATTGATCATTTACTTTAGGCCATGAACCATACATTCCTTTACTTCCCCAGTGTATGACCTGTGAGAAAGAGAAGGGTTATTTATACGTATAGTGTGAGTAACAGACATCACAAATGAATCCCCATGAATTATCATGGCATCATGCAGCTTGGTCTCCAGCTTCTCCACTTGCATAATGGAATCTCTCAAGGCTCTGTAGCAAGTCCGAAAATTGCTGGGCTGGTGGTTATTAGCTGTAATCCTACCTACCTAGAAGGCTGAGGATTATGACTCAAAACCAGCCCAAGCAGACAAATCCAAGAGATTCTTATTGCCAGTTAACCAGAAAGAATAAAGTATCGGGGTAGCTGGGGTTGGGGGGGGTTGTTGAAGTGTAAATGTGGCTCAAGTTATAGAGCTCCAGCCCCGAATGAAAGAGTTAAATGCGAGAGTGAGACCCCCTCAGTTATTAAGCTCTAGTACCAGCACACACACACACACACACACACACACACACACACACACACACACACACACACACACACACACACACACACACACGTCCTAGAATTATGGTCACATAGTCATATGTTTCTCCTAGCTTTTTAAAAGTAAGATAGTTCAATTGAAATCAGGCTAACTTTTGTCATCACTTTCCTCTAATGACAGTGGAGATGTAAGTAGCAAATGAAGACACATTTCGGGGGATAGTGACATACCTATGTTTAGCTATTGACAGTCATCACAACGTAGGATATGTCTATAATAATACTGCCAAATTATGACACATAATACAGGAGCAGAGGTTGGGTCACCACATCAACTTGACACCTCTTTCACTACTAATTTTACTTTTATATTTTCTATTTTTCCTAAAAGAAGGCTTCTAAAATTGGATTTATACCTGAAGGGTGTGAGGTGTAATCAAAATTTAAATTCAGGTCTGTTTGATTTCAAAACCAGCCCTTGTTATGGTTTAGAATTAAACAATTACTTAAAAATTAATCATTAATTTCTATTATATTTTTATTTTCTTTAGGTAGTTACAATACAACACAGCACATTAGAAATACATTGCCATTCCCTGCCCCCCTTTTTTTTGTCAGTTGTAGAGCTTGAACTCTGGGCCTGGGTGCTGTCACTCAGCTCTTCAGCTCAAGGCTAGCACTCTACCACTTGAGCCTCAGTGCCACTTCTGATTTT
>NW_027205966.1:0-9636 GCF_024711535.1 Dipodomys merriami
CAGAGTAGAAACTAGTTTGAGTGTAATCAATATGGATTTTGTTCCCATCTCTAAGTGTAAGAAATAGCCAAGCAGTTCATTGCTCTATATCCAACGAAATGCAGTTCTGAGTCTCAATTTTCTAGTTGCCAAGTGTTGGAGTTTCCCTCCCTTTCTTTCCCATGGAGCAGGGTATCCTATGTGACTCTGGACACATGGGTAATAATGTCCACAAAGTGCAGCTGGTGATGGGGCTCCCCCTTCATGCTTTAGAGTCCATCAGAAGAAGGCCATGGTGTCTCTGTGGACTGAGTACAGGTCTGGCCACCCCTGGGGAAAGTCATGAAATCACTCACAGGAGAACAGGCTCTTTTTCTGAGCACACCTAATGCTATTGTTCTCAATTTTGATGGCTTATCTGAGCATACAGTGACAAGCAGATGACAAAACACACTCAAGAGTTATATACAAGCTGGGCACTGGTGACTCACACCTGTACATGGAGCTACTCAAGAGGCTGAGATCTGGGGACTGTGGTTCAAAGCCAGACTGGACAGGAAAGTCTGTGAGACTTTTTTTTTGGGGGGTCCGGTTGTGGGGCCTGAACTCTGGGCCTGGGCGCTGTCCCTCAGCTCTTCAGCTCAAGGCTAATGCTCTACCACTTGAGCCACAGCGACACTTCAGGCTTTTTTCTTTTTGCTTATGTGGTGCTGAGGAATCAAACCCAGGGCTTCATGCATGCAAGGCAAGCGCTCTACCACTGAGCCACTTTCCCAGCCCCCAAGTCTGTGAGATTTATAACCTCGAATTAACAATCAGAAAAACTGAATCAAAGAGGTAGAGTGGGGACAGGGAAGGTGGCTCAGTGGTAGAGCACTTGCCTTGCATGCATGAGGCCCTGGATTCGATTCCTCAGCACCACATAAGCAAAAAGAAAAAAGCCAGAAGTGGCGCTGTGGCTCAAGTGGTAGAGCACTAGCCTTGAGCTGAAGAGCTGAGGGACAGCGCCCAGGCCCAGAGTTCAGGCCACATGACCCGACCAAAAAAAAACAAAAGAGGTCGAGTGCTACCCTTGAGCAAAAAAGCTCAAGGGACAGCACCCATGACTGACAACAACAACAACCAAAAGAGAACTTGTTACGGGAACCTTCTTGAAAAGCCTAGAGGTGAGACAGGACATTTTTTGGATTTCATACATGTCATCCTGTTTAGTCCCAGGAAAGTTTTGCTGTAGAGAATGCTCACCCCTGATTGTTATCCTATATGGTTAGCTTGTGGTGAGCTTTGTCCCCACCCACAACATGGTTTTTGCCTTTAAAAGCTTTGTGCAAGCTCTGTTCTGGGCTGCAGGTCTTTGGGACAGGAGTCTACCTGTAGACACCGACATTTTACTAAAACTCCCAGCCAATCGCTGGTGGCTCACACCTATAATCCTAGCTACTAAGGAGATAGAGATCTGAGGATCACAGTTCAAAGCTAGCCCAGGCAGGAAATTCCATGACACTGTCACTGTGGCTCAAGTGGTAGAGCACTCATCTTAAGCTGAAGTGCTGAGGGACAGTGGTCAGGTCCAGAGTTCAAGCCCCACACCTGACCAAAAGAAAAAAAAAAGATTCCCAATTTGACCTCTCAAGATGTGGCTTCTATGTATCTTGCAAACTATTCCCATAAAATAGAATCCAGTGAGAAGAAGCCACGGAGGATTTACAAGGAGATGTTCACCCGGGACATCCGGAGGCCTGCTGGCAGCAAGATTCTGCAATTCTTCCTGAAAAGCCTGGAAAGCAGTGAAACGCTCCTCTGTTGCAATAACTCAGAACCTCATTCTGAGTGTTTCCGGCAGAGGTCATTCGGCTGAACACAACCGTGGACTAATTAGAGCCTGATATAGCCAGTGCCGTCCATAAGCCTGGATGGACAGTGGACGCGTGCCAAACAACTGAGGTCTGGTTCTCCAAACTTTCACAGAGTGCCATAAGTAGAGGTTCACCTTACTCCTCAGGTTGAGTAGAGTGTAGCCGTCAAAGCTGGAATAAGTAGCACTCAGGTGAGAAGAATGGGAAGCAGATATACCCAGTCCGCTGGCAGTGTCTTACAGGGACAAGCCTATCTGGCTGCCAAGCCTGAATGTTTGCAACCATGGCAGAGCTCTGCAGGCGCAATTGTGCAGCAATGCAAACTACGTACCCTTGCCAAACTTCACGGGGGTAGAAGAAACCATGGAGGAATTACAAGGAGATGTTCACCCAAGACACCCAGAGGCCTGCCGGCTGCAAGTTTCTGGAATTCTTCCTAAGAAGCCTGGAAAGCAGTGAAATGTTCCTATGTTGCAATAACTCAGAACCGCATTCTGAGTGTTCCCGGCAGAGGTCATTCGGCTGAACACAACTGTGGACTAATTAGAGCCTGATATAGCCAGTGCCATCCATAGGCCTGGATGGACAGTGGTCCCGTGCCAAACAACTGAGGTCTGGTTCTCCAAACTTTCACAGAGTGCCATAAGTAGAGATTCATCTTACTCCTCAGGTTGAGTAGAGTGTAGCTGTCAAAGCTGGAATCAGTAGCACTCAGGTGAGAAGAACGGGAAGCAGATATACCCAGTCAGCTACGGGTACAAGCCTATCTGGCTGCCAAGCCTGAATGTTTGCAACCATGGCAGAGCTTTGCAGGCGCAATTGTGCAGCACCTACATCTCTTCCTTGTCCCCCCTCCCCCATTCACTCTTACCCATTTGTCCTCTTGGAAATTTAACTGGTCATGCATGCCACTACAGCCATCTCCACAAACAAAACCTGCAAAAGAAAATTCAAAACAATCTTCCATTCAGAAACCTGACATTTGACATATGTGGTTGTCCCTCAGGTATATCATTCAAGTTACAGCTTGATGGTAGAAGGAATTGCTGGTGTGCTACTGCATAGGAGACCCTAGGTCCAATTTCCAGCTATTCCACACACCAGCTCCAGCCTCTTGTCCTTATAAAACAAATAAAGACACACAGTGAAGGTGAGAGAAAGGAAATTTATTATCTTGTAGACAAGGGGGAAGACAGCACTTCAGCCCTTCTTCAGAGATATAGACAGGATCAGTAGCTTTGAATACATAACTGGGGAAAGGGGTATAAGAAGTACAGTCTTCAAGCTATGTGCTGGTACTTCACATCTGTAATCCTGGCTATTCGGGAGGCTGAGATCTGATCATAGGTTGAGACCAGCCCTGGCAGGAAAGTCTGTGAGACTTTTATGTACAATTACCCACCCCCAAACCAGGAGTTGACTTGTGGTTCAAAGTACTAGAATGCTAGTCTTGAGGAAGGGACAATGCCCAGGCCCTGAGTTCAAGTCCTAGGACAAAAAACGAGTTACAATCTTTGGTCAAAATTTGGTTTCTTTCTCTCATACAACTTTGTATAACCTTTGAAATAAAAAGCTATTTTAATTAAGTCCTATCTCGTTATATTAGTTACATCCTGTTACAAGTTCCTGCTTTGGCCACCTTGTATGGCCTTTTAAATTTTCCTTTTTAACTACTTAAGTCACATTGCTAAAGTTTTTTCCTCTTTTAAAAAATTTTCTTTTTAAAGAATTATCTTTAGGTAGTTATACATAGGAGCTTCCATTTAATAAGTGAATACAATATGTTTTGATCAGTGTTACCTCTTGAGACAAGGAGAGGGAGACCCCAACACTTGGCAACTAAAAAATTGAGACTCAGAACTGAATTCAGATAGTTGTAGAGACATGAACTGTCTGGCTGGTTCTTACACTTAAAGATGGGGAAGCAAATCCAAATTGATTACATATAAATCAGTCTCCACTCTGTGATTTAGAATCATTCATCTGATAGCCACCCTGTAAACCCCAGATTTTTTCTCCCAATCTCTCCCATCAGTGTACTTGACTTGAAACAGTTGCATGCTTATTTCATGTGAACAGAAAGGCAGTAGCTCCCACCTGTAATCATAGCTACTTAGGAGGCTGAGCTCTGAGTGTTGTAACCCAATCAGTAACAAAACAAAAGATGCCACAATTAATAAGCCAAATTATAGGAGTCTTTATTGTCACCTCTGCAGACCAACAGATGCACAGGAGTGTAGACGTCTGAAATTGTGCTGTCCTGAGACAGCTCAGAGTTAAGTCTTTCAAAGAGAAAAAACACATCTTTTGACAAGCAATGCATAAGACTTTTTTTGTTTTATTTTACAAAGCATATACAGACACAAAACTTAGCATTATCAATAAATTTAGACTTACTTCCCAAATATGGGGTGGCTGGAATACTTTCAGGGAAGGGAAGGGGGAAAGGAGAGAAGAAGAAGAAGAAAAAGAAAGAAGAAGAAGAAGAAGAAGAAGAAGAAGAAGAAGAAGAAGAAGAAGAAGAAGAAGAAGAAGAAGAAGAAGAAGAAGAAGAAGAAGAAGAAGAAGAAGAAGAAGAAAAAGAAGAAGAAGAAGAGGAGGAGGAGGAGGAGGAGGAGGAGGAGGAGGAGGAGGAGGAGGAGGAGGAGGAGGAGGAGGAGGAGGACGAGGACGAGGACGAGGACGAGGACGAGGACGAGGACGAGGACGAGGATGAGGACGAGGACGAGGACAAGGACGAGGACGAGGAGGAGAAAGAATGCACAGGTCAACACCCCTCTCCTAGTCATGGCTGCCTAAACACCTTGAGCTCTTCCTCTTTCCCAGTACCTCCCATGCCACTTCCTTTGTGGTCAGGGAGTGGTTACAATTCTAGGCCAGTTCTAATGGAAATTGAGGTATGTGTGTAGTGGAACCTCTTGTGCCTTTAGCTTGACCTTTGGGCAATAAAGTCCTACTAGGGCCTCATGCACACAGGTCGCATCTCATTCATACTTACATTATGGGATGCCAATCTTACACATGCACAGATTCCCCTCTTAAAAAAAATCTTCCCAGTCATGATCCCCTCCTCTGCTATAGTTACTAAGAATTCCTCCCACACATCCTGAGTGGTAGAAAGCAGAAAGTCCTCCTTGGGTTTCCTATTTTGATTCAGGAACAGATAGTACCCCTATGGTCCTTTTTCAAATTGGAAAAAGAAAACATTTTATCTATTTAAATTTGAATTGTAACTACATGTTAGTTCCCACAGTCAAACACCATTTATGAGAGTTATTTCACCAAGCTGGAATTTCACCTCAGTCAATTCAAGCACTCTTCTGTCTCAGGAGTGAAGGCAATTATAACCACAATACCAAAAGTTCATTTTTTAAACAGTCAACATCATCATTCTAATTATTCAGTCAACAATTACAAAAGGAACACTTTTACAGTGGGCTTTTATAGCCAGGATATTATTAAATGTGAATCCCAAAAAGGCAAATTCATAGAAGGAGGAACATGTGTTTTATTAAAACAACAGTAATTTGTTGACATATTCTGCACACAAATGATGTACATTATGCAAACTAATTTGGCTTTGCTGTTAGCAAAAGATTTTTGTAAAATGGGGGAATATTTGTTTTTTCCATAATAGAGTTTGAACTCAGGGCTTTGTATTTCCTAGACTGGCATGGTACTACCCAACCTGCCTGCCCAGATTTCTGACTGGTTGCAGTGAAGCCTTGGGTCTCACTTTCCACCTTGGCATGATCCATAGACAGATATGCCTACTTTTAGCTATCATCAGCTGTGTGCCACCACATCCAGCTTCTGCCCAAGTTGTCCTCAAATCACAATCCTCCCATACTCAGCCTCCCACATAGGGAACTTTTTTTGCCCCATAGATATTAAAATATTTAAAGACATAATTTATTTCTTGCATTTCCTAAAAGTGATTACAGGCATATTAGATTTAATTTCTGTAACATTATACGTCAAATCTTCTAGAAAAGCTCCTTTGCTTAGCAAAAATAAAAATAAAAAAAAATCCTTTCTTGTCATCCAAGCCTAGTTTGTCCAATACGGTAGCCAATAGTCACAAGCACCTGGGGACATTTAACATGTGACTGAATTTTATTTTATTTTCTGTTGATTTACCTTAAAAGTTTTAAACATGCCAGGAGCTAGTTTCTCATGCCTATTAGTAGTCCTAGCTACCCAGGAGGATTATATCTGAGGATTGTGGTTCACAACCAGTCCGAACAGGAAAGTCCATACAACTCTTATCCCCAATTAACCAGAAAACCAGAAGTAGAGCTGTGTGTCCAAAGTGGTAGAACATTAGCCTTGAGTGAAAGAGCTAAGGGACAATACCTAGGCCCTGTGTTGAAGCCCAACTAAAATAGAACCATTCTAAAGATTTTTATTGAACTTAACTATGGTTTTGATAGTACATTATTTCTTTTAAACTGTTGAAGATTTAGCACCTAAATTAGGCTGCTGAAAATCCATTATCCGTACTGCAGGTTTAATGTAAAAATAATGAAAAGCATCTTAATGTTGTACTGGTAATTTGTAGAAATAGTAACACTTGCAATCAGTTGAGTTGAAGAAAATAGACTACTGACATTATTTTTCTACGTATCTTTTCAAATTTACAAAAAGGTGCTAGAAGGTTTAGATAAAATCTAAAGAGGCATGGTATCTTTAAGCCACTATTTCTGTTTAGTTCAGCTCATTTTACAACCTAGGAATACCAACTGAGTGATGTTCTAATCTTTATAATAAAGATTCTAACAAATTTACCCTTCCCACAGACAGTATTTAAACACTGAGCCAAATAGAGGATAAAAGATTTTAATTTTTGTTCCCATACCTGGACTTGAACCTGGGCATTGTCTCTTAACTTTTTCACTTTCTTCAATCAAAGTTGGTTCTCTCACAGAGCTCTATTTCCAGCTTATTGGTGGTTAACTGGAGAGAAAAGTCTCATAGACTTTCCTGCCTGATTTGGCTTTGAATCAAGATCCTTAGACCTCAGCCTTCTGAGTAGCTAGGATTATAGGTGTGAGCCATCAGCATTCAGCCATAAAGGACTTATGAAGACCTTAGAAATGGCCAAAATGATTTTTTAAGAGAGAATTAGTTGGACTATGGGAGAAGGAACTTTTCTGGATATAATCCTACCCAAGGCATCACTTAATCTGCAGGACTCTGACTGTACATAATTCAGGCAGTCCCAGGCAGGAGACCTGAGAGGATAAGGCTGGAGTAGGGGGGTGGAGTCCAAGGGGTTGGGGGGGTTGGGGGAAGAGCCTGCCTGAGCTGCAAGAAGGTGACAGAAGCTGCTGGAACATAACATACAGGAAGCTGCAGGAAAGGGAGGCCTTCCCTCTGCATGTGAATGTCACACAGTGGGAAGCCCCAGGGTTCACAGACTAAAACATCTGTGAAGCTGAAGACACTAAGCAGAGATCTTACTGTCTATGCACTAGAAGAGACAGTTATATACTAATAAAGCTAAAGACAAAAATCTTGAGCTGGCTTCAATATATATGTGTGATATTTGTTGTTGAACTGGGTGCTATCCCTGAGCTTCTACTAGCTAGCTTTCTACTACTTTGAGTCACACCTCACCACTTCTGAAAACATTGAACACTGTTTTGTGTGTGTGCCAATCCTATGGCTAGAACTCAGGGCCTGGGTTCTGTCCTTAAGCTTTCTTACTCAAAGTTAATGATCCACCACTTGAACCACAGCAAAAGCAAAGTCATTTCTGGCTTTTCTGATGGCTAATTGGAGATAAGAGTCTCATGGACTTTCCTGCCCTGGCTGGCTTTGAATTATGATTCTCAGATCTCAGCCTCCTGAGTAGCTAGGATTACAGGTGTGAGCCACTGGTGTCCAGCCTAAACTAAATAACAAAAACAAGCAAAACACCACATACTCATTCTATTTTAGAATTAGATATTGATGATAGAAAGGTAGAAAAATTCAAGATCTGTGTCATTGTAAGGAGTTCATGTTAATGAACTGACTCTCATGTGGTTTGGAACAAAGAAAACATCCCTGAGCAGTCAGGATGAGAGAATGATGACCATGGAACATGTAATATGGAAGAGGAACATAAGCCAGCCTTTATCATGAAAGATCAAACTTAGACATTGATGGAAGCCGAATTCATATTACACAATCTCAATGTTAACCATGCTTGCCCTCTATTTCCCTAGATAATAACAAAACCTTGCTTTATTATCCCCTACTCAATAAGGCCATCTAGGTTCCCATTTGAAGAGACTTTCATAGGTCTTTTGTTGTTGTTGTTGCCTGTAACTATGTATAAATATGAACCACATTTTACATAGAAAGACTTAGTTCAAAATGATGCAAAGCAGCAATGAGCAATTAGTGGAGGCAAAATTAGGATCTAGTTCTGATGAGCTCTCTATAGGATCTCACAATTTTGCCCTGGTAATTCCTGCATTAGGAAACTCAACACTGCCCTCTAGTGACAGAAAAATCATTACAATCCAGAACTCCTGAATCAGCCACACCCCCCTTTTTACTTATTTTCCAAATAGAGTAATAGGGTATTACATTTATGTCTGGGCCAGCTTGGATGGCAAATTTCCTATTTGTACTTCCCAAATATCTGGAACTACAACTATATAATCACACGTTCAGATTTTTATTGGTTGAAATGAGGTTGCTCAAGATGAGTTCTCTCAAACTTCTTGTCTAGGCTGACCTTAAACTGTAGTCCTCCCAAGTAGCTAGGACTACAGGCAGCACCACTTCTTTTTAGATAAGTTTTCACTGTGTAGCCCATACTGGCCTTGAACTTGCTGTCTACCCAGACTGCACTTGAATTCTCAGTTCTTCCTCAGCCTTCTGAGTGCTGGGATCAGATATAACTTAGAGTGATATCTCCACTTCATTGAAAAGCAACCCAAAAACTCACCTTAAACTTAACTGTCACTCGTACCAACTACTGCAGTTTTCACAGCTTTTCCCTTTCAGAGGTAATTAAATTGACATTGTTCATTTGGATGATGCTTAATGGTCTTGTGATCTGCTGTTCCCTCTCCCTGCTTTGGTAGTCAGCTTCTATAGCCTTCCCTAGCTTTGCACTTGATAATAATGTGGTAAATGATGTTCTTACCATATAAAATATTAACTACTTTATGTTTTGATAGATGTGGGACAGTTTCTGGTAAGCATGAGAGTGATTTTAGAATCCCTTTTGTCCCAGTATAGTGGAAAAAACATAGTAGAAAAACTGTGTAGGGCTGAAAAGGTGGCTCAGTGGTAGAGCACTTGCCTTGCATGCATGAGGCCCTGGGTTTGATTCCTCAGCACCACATAAGCAAAAAGAAAAAAGCCAGAAGTGGCACTGTGGCTCAAGTGGTAGAGCGCTAGCCTTGAGCTGAAGAGCTGAGGGACAGCGCCCAGGCCCAGAGTTCAGACCCCACGACCAGACCCCCCCTCAAAAAAAAGAAAAATTGTGTAATTCAGTGTTTTCCATGGCAGCTCGTCAACTGGTAAGGAGAAGTGGCTATTTTCAATAAGCAGGGAGGGGGCTGGTGGAAATACCAGCATGTGCAGTGAATACTGAGTACATCCTTCATCTTCCTTTAGCTCATCTTCCTCCTAGACTTCTGTTCTTTGGACATTTCACAATGTACTCTCTTGAGAGAGTTCACTACCTTAACAGAGCTGTTGAAGAAGCTCTGCAATGACCCTGAAGGAGGACTGAGCAAGATAACTTCAGTTGGCCCTGAACCTGTATTGTGTCCTCTCTTCAGAGAGATATGACTCT
>NW_027205967.1:0-9549 GCF_024711535.1 Dipodomys merriami
AATATACAATTATCTAAATATTTGCATGCACGGGTGCATAAACTCATATATAGGTCCTTGTGCATATGCACAGGTACATGGGCATGTGTACATATTTGCCCATACATAAATATACACCCCAGGACAATACAGGCACATAATACCTGCGCAGTTACACACGTGGGCCACCGGTATGTGAATATAACCACGAACAAGTACCTGTCCTTGGGATCTGCGTGCCTACACTATCCATGTACCCACATACACACCTATCCAGACACACTGCTCACATACATGTGAGCCATTCACATGTAAATACCCCCTCTGACTTTGACCTTTCCCCCCAAACTCTGATATCCTCCCATTTCCCATCTTATCCGGAGGAATTATCCATATCTCTGACAAGAGAATGGGTTACAAATGCAGCCACAGAGCTGTTTTGACATTTTTGATGAATAACATTCAATACTATTAATTGGAACAATTGCTTTTCATTTAACTAAATCACGGGAATTGCTAAACTAAATTGAAACGGAATGTAATTTTGCCGCGCACTGCTTTAATATGGGCCTCTAAATGTCTTCTCCCTGAAGGATTAGTAACTTAATCACCCAGCAGTGATAACTGCTTCCCAGGCTCAGCTGGGAGGTTTCCTGCTCTCTGCAACAGCCTGCCTGGGACCAGGCGGCCGCTCCTCCCGCCCCTGGGCTTCCTCTCCTTGCATTATTCATCACTGGGGACACAGTTCTCTCTCTTCTCTGAGTTCAGCTGGCCCCGCAGAGACAATCTCCATTTTCCTTTGCTCTGCCCAGAGGTGTGCAGTCTGCCTTAAGCTCTGTTGCCCTGGGAGCCCGAATGTGAGTTTGGACTCTTGTCTCTGAGCTTCTCTGCTCCTTGCAGAGCCTTCTCTCTCTGTCCTGAAAATGCTGGCCCCGGAATGCTGCGACCTCTTAGGTCTCTGAGGGCAATCCAGAGCCTGGCCTGGCCTCCAGAGGCAGTTTGTCATGAGCCACAAATTCTCTCTCCATTGCCTGGAGAGGAAGGCCCCAGCCAGGTGTGCTGTTGCTTAGATTGCCTGGGACAGAGGGTTTCCAGGACATGCTAAAATTAGAAAGGCCCTAGCAGATGAGAACAGCTGATGACTCTCGCCATGGGACTATCTCAACTTCCAGCTAGAAGTCATCTTGGGTTTAGTGCTTAACTGTATGCTAGCCACTTGCCACACACGACTTCATTTTTGAAGTAATATTAGCACACATTTACTTCATTTCATACATTACTTCATTTAAATTTGAAGCGGTCTCATAGAGCTATGCTTTATTAGCATATTTGTTTTACAAATGAGAAAAAAAGACTCAGGTTTGTTTGTTTGCTCTCTCTCCTTCCTTCCCTTCCTTCTTTCTTCCCTTTTTTCTTTTTCTTTCTTTCTTTCCTTCTCTCTTTCCGTCCTCTCTCTCTCTTTCTCTCTTTCTCTCTCTCTCTCTCTTTCTTTCTTTCTTTCTTTCTTTCTTTCTTTCTCTCTTTCTCTCTTTCTCTCTCTCTCTCTTTCTCTCTCTCTCTCTTTCTCTCTCTTTCTTTCTCTCTCTCTTTCTTTCTCTCTCTCTTTCTTTCTCTCTCTCTTTCTTTCTCTCTCTCTTTCTTTCTCTCTCTCTTTCTTTCTCTCTCTCTTTCTTTCTCTCTCTCTTTCTTTCTCTCTCTCTTTCTTTCTTTCTCTCTTTCTTTCTTTCTCTCTTTCTTTCTTTCTTTCTTTCTTTCTTTCTTTCTTTCTTTCTTTCTTTCTCTTCTTTCTTTCTTTCTTTCTTTCTTTCTTTCTTTCTTTCTTTCTTTCTTTCTTTCTTTCTTTCTCTCTTTCTTTCGTGCCAGTCTTGGGGCTTTTGCTCAGGGCCTGGATGCTGTCCCTGAGCTTTTTGTTTAAGGTTAGCACTCTATCACTTGAGCCACAGTTCCACTTCCAGGATTTTGGTGGTTACGTGGAGATAAGAGTCTCATGGACTTTCCTGCTTGGCTTCAAACCTTGATCCTCAGACTCAGCTTCCCAAGTAGCTAGGTTTACAGACGTTAGCTCCTGGCACCTGAAAAATCTCTTTTTTTTTTTTTTTTAAAAGATAACTCAGTTTCTTAAAGCCTAACTGGGATCCCACAGGTGTAGACACAATAGTAATGCTAACAAAAGAACTTGCTTTATAATAAGCAATTCTGCTAAAGGTAGGCATGCCTCCACTGGGCAAGCTTGAAGATAGGTCACCTTTTTGTCTTTTCATTTTTACAGGTGGAGAAGACTGAAGTTCACAGATGTAGAAGTCACAGCTCTGTGTGTGTGTGTGTGTGTGTGTGTGTGTGTGTGTGTGTGTGTGTGTGTGTATGTGTATACACATGCACACATGCATGCTAGAGCTGTGATTCTGTCTTGGGAGGGAGGGTCTGCCTCCAGTGTCCACTATATTAGACCCAGGAGGGCCTCCTAAGTTCTTTTCCTCTGGGTGGAACAGGGATCCTAGTGCAGGGAGTTCCTGTGGGGGTGAGGCACTCTGTCAATTGGAGTTGTTGCAGTTGTCAGTTGAGGTTTAGGAATCCGACTGTCTGATGCCACCGACCTTATTTTCTTCCTAGGCTGGGACTTCTAATTTCTGCAGCACAGCTACTGGCGACTTCTGACTCTCCCCAGTGTTGTCGGGAGGGCTTGTCATGCCCGCAGTAGAGGGCTCTGTAAAGCTTGCTGAGTCTGAAAGCAACTGAAGGTGAGCCTGAAGCTGGGGACTCATAGAATCTTGGGCTAGAGGCTGCGTGTCTGTTTGAGTCTTCATGTGTAAAATAAGGATTCACACAGCCCTGACTTTTTAGCCCCCTTGGGGGTGATTGCAAGGAGATTTTAGGATGAGCCTGGTACAGAGCAGGGGCAAGTCCACGGTCACTACCATGATTATTCTTGCACTTTCTGCCAGTTTGAAAGGCAAATCTCTGGCGTTGAACACTGCTGACTGCCCAGCCAACCCTGGCCTTCTTCTCTATATCTTCCACTGGCTTTGCCCTTGAGTTTCCCATTAACTTAATAGGTCTGGACATAAAGGAGCCAGTTGTTCATGAGATCCCAGAGTCAATCAACAATCTACCCTTCACTGCTTCCATTCAGTAAAATCAATAGGCATTGACTGAACCCAGAGCCCGCGCAGAGCCCCGAGGCTGCCCTTGAGGAAGTTTCAGCCTCTCCATGCGTCAGGCTGAACAGTGAAGACAGCCTTTCTCTGCCTGTGAACCCAGGGCCAACAGCAGCACTGGAGTCTGTGTTAGAAACGCAAATACATATATCCTACCCATTCACGAAAGTCCTAGATCAGGGGGTCAGGAATCTGATATAATTTGTGTCTCAGGTCACAATAAAATAGCTAAAGTTTCAGAAACAGAAGAAGCCAGAGCATAGCCTTCCAGTGGAAGGCAGTGGAGTCTTCCTTGTGGAAACAGAGGAGGGGGAGTGGGACCCTGCTGCTGGCCACTGAATGGGAAGTGTGGGGGCTGGTGAACCCTTTCCTGTGGCTTTCAGCCTTGGGAAGGGAGGCAATGGGGCTGCATGAGTCCACGTGGCATCCTTGGCCAATCAGGCAAAGGTCCTAACATCTAGGTGTATCCTTACTTCTGGTGAATGGTCAGGGATGATTTTCAATCTTCATTAGTGTTAGGAAACTGAGTCACAAGGGTATTAGAATAAAGAAAGAACAGAAAATGGCCTCAATAGACCAGATCAACTTTAATGGAGAGCTAAAGAGGTGACTTGAGGAGGTAGGAGACAGGAGGTGTGGCATAATGGGACAGAGGTAGAGGGACTTAAGTAGGGGTAATGGGTGGGGAGCGGGGTCCCAGGTAGCTAGAGGGTTCAAAGAGTTTCCCACGTTTATGGTACAGGTCTAGCTCAACTCTGGGAGCCGATTGTTTGAGCAAATCTCCTGCCTACCTCTCAGGTGCCCACCTACCACCTGAGAGGGTGGAGGGAATCCTGAATATCTACACAAAACAATTCTACTGTCTTGGAACCTCTCCCCTGGACAGTTACATTTCGTTGATTGATTGTTTGATTGATTGATTGATTGATTGTCAGTTGTGGGGCTTGAACTCAAGCTTGAGTGCTCTCTCTGAGCTCTTTTGCACCACTTCCAGCTTTCTGGTGGTTATTAGAGATAATAGTCTCATGGACTTTCCTGCTCAGGCTGCCTTTCAACCGTGATCTCAGCTTCCTGAGTAGCTAGGATTACAGGTGTAAGCCACTAGCACTGGACTACACTTCATTTTATTATTTTGTTGGTACCATGGCTTAAACCCAGGACCTTCCTTGCATATGCTCCACTCGTTTGCTCATCTGGTGCTCTACCACTTGAACCACACTTCTAGTTTAGCTTTTTGCTGGTTATTTTGGAGATGAAATCTCACCGAATTTTCTGACCTGGCTCCTTTGGGACTGTGATCCTCTGAATCTCAGCCTCCTGAGTAGGTAGTGGGTGACAGGTATGAGCTACTGGTACCCAATTTAGGTCTCATTTTTAAGCTATTGAAATTTAGGGGTCAATTTGTTTACAGCCATTTTGCCAACCTAGGACATATATTAAATCCTATCTGTGACAGGGTTTTTGAAGTTTTCCCCCAAAGATGTCCCACCCTGTTATGAACATGAGATGTCACATCCATGGTTATGGCATGTCATACAGCAAGTTGATCCTATAACAGAGAGATTACTCTGACCTACCCTGGACAACTACTTAGATATAGATGACCAGCATGCCATGTATGTTGTTATGTACTAATCTATCCTGGCACATGCTTAAGTGTAGTCACAGAAGTCCTTAAAAGCAGAGGACTTTCTCTAGCAGTTTCTTTCACAGCAGGACAAGCCAGAGAAACTCAAAGAAGAGATGGATTCAGTGTGCCCTCATTGGCTTAAAGATGGAAGGGTCACATGAGCAAGAAAGCAGAGCTCTTCTGCAACAGAGCACAGGCTCTTGCTGAGCGCACAGGACATCTGGTCCACAGATCTAGACCTGCATGGGGCTGGGTTCTGCCAAGAACCTCAGTGCGCTTGGAATGAAATCTCTCCTCTGAGCCTTCTGAAGAGTGCTCAAGGCCTTATGGAGGGCTGTTGGGCTGACTCTTTGATTTCTGCCTTGCAAGATACAGAGAAGAGACAACCTCTCCCATGCAACCCCATCATTCTTGGGTTTTTGACTTAAGTAACTATGCAACATTCAGTGGGCCTTGTTTTAAGATACTGAGCTTGTGGCAGTTTGCTATGAAGCAGTTGAAGTCAGTATGGTCCCTTAAAAAGGAAGGGTTCACATTTTATTTGTGTGTGCTCTGAAGTCTGGGGTTAGTACATGTGTGAACTTATGTAGTTTCTGCTGATTAGACAAGTGGATTAGTGTTGGAGGTGAATGAGAATCCTCAAAGGATAGATCAGTGATCTTAAACCTGTTTTGCAAAGGGGGCAAATAGTAAATACTTAGGTACTGAAGGCCTCTGTCACAACTATTCAACTTCATCAATATAGCATATGGCTGCATGCGGTTGCATGTTTGAGACCGTGTCCTAATAAAACTTTATTTACAAACAGGTGATGTCCAGATGTGGCTGGCAGCTGTAGTGCATTTCTTCCTGTTGTAGATTATTGAAAGGTTCAGTTCTTGCATCAAGAATGTGAAATCTTGGGCATATCATGATATGATTTAAGGCAATGTTTGGCAGACAGAAATACTTTTAACTATAAGGAATACTTCTTCAGGCATGACAGTTGGTTTGGGTCATTCCAGAACACATGAAACTTTTTGTTTCTAGGGAGATGAATTCCAGAAAAGAGATCTCTTATCTTCCTTTGACTTTGGAGAATTCTTCCATCAACCCACCCTTACCTGGCTTGCCCTTCTGTCCATGAGGCAGCCCTAGAGGAAGGACCCAGCCTCCAGCAGTTTGCAGGGTAGGAGGTCAGGCAGACAGCTTAGGCCCTCCCCGGGCCTAAGCCTGAGTGAGTATCTCTGGCTAGCCACTGGCAGAACTGGTACGGTGCTTCTGGGCTCGGCCTGCCCATCCTTCATGAATTTTTATTAAACAAAACTGTAAGCAGATTGATTTTGTCCTCTTTTATTGCATTTTTATTTAATTCCCTTCCATGGTGGAGGCTCCATCATGTTACTGCAGAGTAAATCACTCCAGGGCATCAGGCCAAAACTGTGGAGAAGGGCACGATCCAGCTTCCCAAGAGCACATTTACCGCATAAGAACCTTTATTAGCAGAGACTCATTGATTTTTTTTTCTTTTTTCGGGTCATAGCTCCTTCACCATCCTTTAACTAACAGTGAACCCACAAAGTTATGGTGGAGGAGAGACTCTGCAAGGCCAGGGGTCTTGGGGTGCTGGCTGGGGTCCGGGTCTGATATCTGTATTACCTACAACCTCCACTAGGCTCCTACTGTGTGCTGAGCATAGGATGTTTGGATCTGGAAGAGTGAGAGGTGCACATGCACTGGATGAGTAAATCCAGGAACAAAGCAGTTTAATTTTTTAAAATGAGAAGTTTATTCTTAGTTGTGTGTGTGTGTGTGTGTGTGTGTGTGTGTGTGTGTGTGTGTGTGTGTGCACGTGCGCGTGTGCCAGTGGCACACACGTTATTTTTTGTTTAAGGCTGGCACTCTATCCCTTGAACCCCATCTCTACTTTGGGCTGTTTTTTCTGGTTCATTGGAAATAAGAGTCTCAAATTTGTCTGGATGGGCTGGCTTTGAACTTTGGGCCTCAGGTCTCAGCCTCCTAAGTAGGATTATAGGCATGATCCACCAGCTCCTGACTTACCCTATTTATTTAATATGCAAAATAAAGACTGAGGGTTTTTTTTTTTGTCTTTTCCTCACTCCTGTTGTACACTGTAAATAATGGAGGTTAGAATTCTAAGGAGCTTGGCAGCTGTTGAAGGTTCTGGAGCAGGATCATCATCACAGGACCCCACCTTTATCAAAAAAGAGTCCAAGTAGAGGAAGAATGTGAACTGAATTTGGGCAGAGTCCCAAAGCGGAGCTGTGAGCTACAGTTATCAGTTAAGAGGGGGCTGCTCAGGCAACAAGGGTGTGAAGGCAGGTAAGGAAACAGAGGACATGACATACTGAAGATTGCTCACACCAGACCGGAAATGGTTTGGAGGTTTTTTATGTCAGCTTCCAAAAGAAGTTAAAGGGGAAAAGCAGGTTTGAGGGCGAACTGGGGGAGCTGAGTTTTGCAAAGGTTACTTAAGAAGGAGAAGAAACACCTATGGGCTTTGTTGTGGCAAATGTATAATGCAGAAACATGGCAGATAATTGGAAAAATGGAAGTGAGTATAGCAAAAGAAAGAAAACGATCATCACCATGGAGGTGGGATTCAGTTTGCCTTTGAAATGCTGCGCTTTGGTAAATTTCTTTCTAGATAGGAAGGTATATGTATCATACTACTAAATGGTCTTTAACAAATATAATTCTTAATCACTGCTTATCACCATCTGGTTATACCAGAATTGATTTCCCCATTCACCTATTGTTGGACTTTTATGTGATTGATATTTTCTCTGTGCTATAAATAATGCCGTGGTGAACATCTTGTTCTCCATATTCTTGCCTGCATCTCTGAAAAATTTCTAAAGTACAATTATTGAGTTGAAGGTTATAATTTTTTAAGGCTCCTAATTCATATTGTCCAATGTTCCTTAGACACTGACTGAGTACCTGTGCATATTCTCTCTCAGCTCGTCCGTCTACCCTTGCATTATTGCTTCATCTTCTCCAATTAAAAACACCATCAGCACATATCACCGTTTCTTCGTTTGCTTTTCAAATCACTAATACTTTGATAGTAAACAGTAATGCTTATTTGCCATTTTTACTTTGTTAAAACGTGTATCTTTTTCAGTATTGCTGTTGCATGAAATTTATTTTTGTATGTGTGCTAGTACTTGGGCTCAAACTAAGAGCATTGTGTATCTTGGCCTTTTTTGTTCAAGGTCGGAGTTCTACCACTTGATTTCCAGCTTTTTGCTGCCTGACTGGAGGTAAGAGTCTCTTGGATTTGTCTGCCTGGGCTGGTTTGGAACTGTGATCCTTAGCTCTTGGCCTCCTGATTATTACAGCTAGGATTTTAGGCATGAGCCACTGACATCTTGATTTTGTTTTTGGTACTGGTTCTATTGGTACTGGTTCTAGGTTTGAACTCAGGGCTTGGGAACTGTCCCTGAGCTTTTTTTTTTTTTTTGGGTCCGGTCGTGGGGCCTGAACTCTGGGCCTGGGAGCTGTACCTCAGCTCTTCAGCTCAAGACTAGCACTCTACCACTTGAGCCACAGCGTCACTTCCGGCTTTTTTCTTTTTGCTTATGTGGTGCTGAGGAATCGAACCCAGGGCCTCATGCATGCAAGGCAAGCGCTCTACCACTGAGCCACCTTCCCAGCCCTGTCCCTGAGCTTTTTGACTCAAGGCTACCAGTCTGCAACTTGAGCCACAGCTTCACTTTCAGGATTTTGGTAATTAATTGGAGATAAGAGTCTCATAGACTTTCCTGCTAAGGCTAGCTTTTGAACCATGGTACTCAGATCTCAGCCTCCAGAGTAGCTAGGATTACAAGCGTCAGCCACCAGCACTTGGTCTGGCTTAAAATCTATTTTTTAATATATGAATTTATAGCAAGTTTTTATAGTGAGGCTATTAAAACTTTGTCTATCATTTATGTGGCAGATTTTATTTTCAATTTCTCATTTATCTTCCAAAGCTTTCCATGGCATTTTTGACAAGTAGAAGTCTTGATGTTTTATGTAGCTCTTGCCATCAATCTTCCTGATATATTTTCTTTTCTGTTAGGGTTTCTCTCAACACGTGATCAGAGAAGTATGGAGCCTTGATTTCTCTTTGTGATTTTACTTCCTGTATTTCCTACCTCATCTATGAAGCACTAGACTTCAGTGCTCACGAGTGCAGGAGTTAGAGGGACTTAAATTTGATTCTTGAGCTTTCCACTACTAACTGTGTGACCTTGGATAAGTCGCTTAGGCTTGCTGAAGCTCATTCTTCAAATCTGAGGCAGGGTTGGGAATTGCAGGAGATGATGTATATAGTGTCGAATGTATTACTTAGGTGAGAACAGACATCCCAAATATATAGTGTTAAATATTTTCATATGGGATCTCTGTGAAGTGGGTACAGTTTTGATTTCCATGAGGGCAGAGATCTTACTTACCCTCACATCACATGTCTGATGGCTTGTTTTAAAATATATTCTCAGTGAATACTTGAGTCAATAAATGTAGATAACAGACCATATTCCTAAGTTAGAAAGGCCAAAAAATTAAAAATACTCACTTCTGACAATCTACTTTAAGGTGTTAAATTCTTTGTGAGGAAGAGTGAACCTTGCTTCCAGAATGTGGAGGAAAGAAAAACAAGCAAAGAACAAGTGAGCATTGTTCTCTCATTAGCTATAGCTTACCACTTGGGCTGTGAGTCTGGCCAGTCACCTCTGATCCCTGATCCTTGACCTTTGGCCTTGGCTCAGGCCTATAGGTCATTGCTTCATTTTCTTG
>NW_027205968.1:0-9523 GCF_024711535.1 Dipodomys merriami
AGGAGGAGGAGGAGGAGGAGGAGGAGGAGGAGGAGGAGGAGGAGGAGGAGGAGCAGGAGGAGGAGGAGGAGGAGGAGGAGGAGGAGGAGGAGGAGGAGGAGGGGAGTGGTGAGAGGAGAAGGAGGAGGGGAGGGGTGAGAGGAGAAGGAGGAGGAAGAGGAGGACAAAGAAACGGTACCCACCGCCCAAGGCCTTTGAGCCGACACAGTCCTTCTCCTCTTGGCCTTGGCTGGAGCAGCACCAGTGGCCCCTCCAGGGGGTGAACTTGAGCCTTCTCAGCCTCTGTAATCATGGGGAAGCTGCTACTGAAGAGAGATGCATGCAGAGCTCAGTGGGCTTCCCCGAGGGCCTGGCATGATGAGGAGCAGAGACAAAGCCCCTGGGGCCACGTGAAGAGGGTCCCCTAGGACCCAGTTCCACGTAGACCTTGGAGCTAGAGCACGGGGCGTACAGGCTAACGTGGCCCCCATCCCCATGAGGCCCTGCGTATCCCCACGCTTGCACAACTTGAAGAAAACGATCCGTGCGCAGCAAGCCATTCGTGCTCGAAGGTGCGTATTTTTAGCCGGGCATAAAAAGATGAAGGAAGACAGCGTTATGACAAGGAAGACAGAAAGGGACCGAGCTTGCGAGAAGCCGTGCAGACCTTGCGCTGCATTTCGCCTTTCTCGTGGCCGCCATCTTGAGGCTCCAGGAGAGGGAAAGACGGGACCTGGAAGTTCTTTGGTCCTCTTGCCTCATCCGGCCTGGGTTGGGGAGGGAGCCGGGAAAGACGGGGCATCGTGCAGGAGTGGCCTCTTGGGGTTATACCCAGGGATGGGGTGCCCAGCGGAGGCCCAGGGGGCTGCCCAGGTATCCCCAGTGCCACCAAGGCTAGAAGCCGGTCCCCACTCTGCAAAGCCAGGCCGGGCCTTGGTGGGTCACGGTTAGCGCGGGCACGGGCCACGTCACAGCGGTGAGCTCACACTGCCCGGGCAGTGGGAGTGGGCGTCCCAGATGAGGGGGTACGGCCTCCATGACGCCTGGCCAGGTGCTGGTTCCCACCCCCCCCCACATCCCCTGCAGCTCCGCCCCTGACCGCACACGGAGGCTGCCGGCTGGCCAGTGTGCAGTGAGCTTCCCGTCCCGTCTGCTGGACGTGCAGCAGCCGCTCTCCACACAGGCAAAGCCCACCCGGCCGCGTGTGGAGAGGAGAGGCTCCCTCGGCACCCGAGTCCACAGGAGCCCCGTGTGCCGCTCTCTGCCACGCACGCGCAGCTCCTAGCGCAGCCAGCTCAGGCTCCCGCAGGCCCCAGAGCCCCTAGCCACACGTGGCCTGACCACTGGACTGAGGAGGGGGTAACGGCAAACTCCAGGCCTTGTGGCAGAGGGGAACTGAGAACTGAGGTTCCAAACCATGAAAGCCATCAGCTCAAGCCAGGACGAGATAACGGCTACGGAGGGGGGTGGGGCAGAGCGGTGGTGTCTGCCCTGTGCTCGCCTCCCTGCCGTCCCTGCCCTGTGCTCGCCTCCCTGTGAGTTCAGGCCGACCTCCAGGAGCAGCCGCTCTCCCTGCCTGCCTGTCTGCCCACCCAGCTCGGCCAGCCACACCCTCCACCGGCCCCGCCCTGCTGCTCCGGCCTGTCATCCTAGCTGCTCAGGAGGCTGAGGGCTGAGGATCCCAGTTTGAAGCCAACCCAGACAGACAAATCCAAAATACTCTTCTCCCCACTTAATTAGCAAAAAACTAGAAGTGAAGCTGCGGCTCAAGCGGTAGAGCAACACAGCTTGGAGCAGAGAGAGCCAAGCAAGAGCCTGAGGCCCTAAGTTGCAGTTCTGGTGTTAGCACAAAACAAAACAAGACCAAAACACCAAATCATCCTGGCTGGCTCCTGGGACCTGAGCCATGGGACAGGCCGGGCAGTGTGTTCTGAGTCACCCCAAGCCTCCGAGCCCCGCTTCCTCCACAACACAGCCACAGAATGTTTGCTTTCAGGCTTGCTGTGGTGACTGAGTCAGAACGAGAGGGAGGGCAGATTTGGGCCCCGGGGTTCTTGCAGGTGCATGCTTGCATGTGTGTGCACAGCGTGTCAACATACACGTGTCAGAGCGGCCGGCAGGCAGCCCTGGCCCTGGGCCTTCGGGCAAGCCCGTGCCGGCCTGCTGGCTCCGGGGATTCACGCCCCTCTGGGGCGGTCAGGGCGGGACGGCACGGTGTGGGTGCGGGGCTGCACTCTGCACCCACCTTTGCTCCCTGCAGGCCCACGGGGTTCCGTGCCCCCATCCCGCCGGGGAGCTAGCCTGGGCTCGAGACCTGTCTCTCTCGGCAGCGCCAGGACCACGGCGGCCGCTCGGGGGCAACGGGGTCTGGGGCAGAGGCAGCCGCGGCCGGGGAAGAGCAGGTAGAGGCCAAAGCAGAGAATGCGGTTTGCGGGGGGGGGGGGTTCCCAGGGAGCCCTGGGGGATCCCCGCTGCCACGCTCCCACCTCTGAATCTGCTGGGCAAACTGAGCCAGAACCCCGTGTCTCCATGGGGTCACCTCTGTGCTACGGGCAATCTGGGGCCCCGGGGCAGCCTCTGCCCACGTCCAGGGCTCTGGCCGTGGTGAGCAGGGGGCAGTGCTTGGTCTCACCACCAGCTGGGCAAACTCTTCCCCTCCAGCTCCCATTTCCTTTTCCCCCAGGCGTGGGGCGGGGCCCAGGCTGTGCCCTTTCTAAATGTGAGGTCAGGGAAGGTGAGCGGCCGGGCAAGAGACCGCAGGGCTGCCAGTGCCCGGGCCGCTGCTAGGGCACCTGGGCCTGCCCCCCCCTAGCCCTGGGCCCCAGGCCACTGGGGCATAGCTGGTAGCAGGTAGAGCACCGTCGACAGACCTGCAGGGAGACATTGAGGCAGGGCAGTTAAGCCCTGAACCCTGGACAAGCGATTTCCACCAACCACAAAGCCCGGGTGACGATCGGGACCTCGAGCCTGTGCAGCCCTCCTTCCCGGGCCCAGCCTGGGAAGGGATCAAGACTGCGGCTCCCATGAGCCTTCGGGGCCCCTCCTCAAGAAGAAGCCATTTCCTAGGATGAAGCTGGGACTTGCCGCTGGCTGGTTCCGTGTGTAAACACACAGGACGGATGGGAGTCAGCTAAGCAGGAGCAGGCTGCCTGCCCCCCATTCCGGCCATGACCTTCACCCCGGCCCCCAGAAAAGAACTCAAGAGGGCTTCGTGCCGAGGGCCAGACAGCAGAGGGGTGGACAGGTCCTCTGGGATGCGATGGCCCAAGGCTCACGAGAGCTTCACAGAGGAGGACAGACAGGGAGGAGGCCCAGGCCGAAGGGAGGCGCAGCTGTAACGCAGGCCTCGCGCCGCTCCGTCTCTGCCTCTGCCTCTGTCTGTCCCCTCACGGAGCCTGTGTGTGTTTAAAGGCGTCTCTACTTGCAGCAAAACTCTGTTTCAACACAGAAATACAATTGTTTGGGGTTGGGGGAGGGAAAATGTTTCCCCTCACTGACAGGAGCGTGGGGTATGGTGCTGGGGAAGGATGACCTCACCGAGCTGCAGAAACTAGCCGAGGAGGGCAGGCTCCGGGCTGGGCAGGCTCCGGGCTGGGCAGGCTCTGGGCTGGGGCAGGCTCCGGGCTGGGGCAGGCTCCGGGCTGGGGCAGGCTCCGGGCTGGGGCAGGCTCCGGGCTGGGGCAGGCTCCGGGCTGGGGCAGGCTCCGGGCTGCGCAGGCTCCTGGCTGGGCAGGCTCCGGGCTGGGCAGGCTCCGGGCTGGGGCAGGCTCCGGGCTGGGGCAGGCTCCGGGCTGGGCAGGCTCGGGGTTGGGCAGGCTCCGGGCTGGGCAGGCTCCAGGCTGGGGCTGGGGCCCGAGTCCTTTCCACGAGGAAGCACATGGCTTTGGCCTCCGTCTGAGTGTCCTGGGCTGCTGCACCGACTCCGCCGCACACCGAGGGCCTTCGACCGCTCAGAATGCCGGAGGCCTGGAGGGTGAAATCAGGTGTCCCCAGGGCAATCCTGGCCACAGGAGAGGCTAGACAGAGCCTCCGCCCCAGGGGGCGGGATGCAAGGCCCGTGCCTCCCGCAGCCATCACACGCCACCTTTCTGTGTCCCCTGGCTGATCTCTGAAACCTCCGTGTCCCCCTCTGTGGCCAGGACCTTCTCAGAGCAGGGCGGCGCGGGCTCAGTGCTGCACTGCCCAGCGTGAGCTCCGTGGGCCGTCTTAGGTGACAGCAGGGTTGGGGGAGCCCCGACGTGGCCCGAGCACCAGCGCCTCCTGAGCCGTGTCCCCACCGGTGAACCCAGGCAGGCGGCCACCTGCATCCCTGTGCCGGACCACCTTGAACTTCCCACGGAGAGGGCGGCCCAGGACCAGTCACCACAGCCGCTTCTGCGACTGGCAGTGCCCAGGCCCAAGCGGTCACCCGCCTGCCGTGGCAGAGCCCCGAGGCTTCCTCCCTGCGACGGGCGGCCTTGTGGGCACACCCTCCCTCTATTCCTGCAAGGCAGCTCCGGCCGCCCCTGCAAGGTTTCCTGGGATCCCATCCGTCCCCAGCTTCATGACCCTGTCCCCCAGGCCGCCTCTCCCTGGGTATTCCATGGTCCCTAGGCCTCGGGGCTGCCCACGGGGGCTGAGGATCGGTGAGCACCCCGACTTGAGAGAGGCCGACGGCGCGCCATGGCCGTGACGGGCGATGATCGCTGCCTGACTCAGAGGCAGAGACGACGGGCTGCGCGCTGCTATTTCAGGAAAATTAATTACACCCCACGCCAAGAGAACTCACCCATTAAATGTCCCAAGCACACCCGCCGGATGCCACGGCGCAGTGGCCTGCAGCCCTGGGGGGGGGGCCGGGAGAGGAGAGCCCCCACCCCGCCCCGGCTGTCTGCAGAGCTCCCCGGCAGGCCAGCTGCCCTGTCCCCTTCCTCACACAGCACTGCCCAAATCCCTGCCCCAGGGCTCCTTGAAAGCCAAGTGTTGGAGACAGCCTAGGGCCAGGAGGGTCTGGGCGGGCTGTCACCGGGGAATCTCGGAACCTTGTAGGGCAACCACGGGCCAGGCTGTGCTGGACATGTTTAGATGGCTAGGCTGGTCCACCAAAGCTCTTCTTCCTCCCCCTTGCTCTTCGGCCTTGTCTGAGGAGGAAGCAGGTGCTGCAGCACGGGCCCAGGCCCGGGGCTCCAGCAGAAACCCAGGTACATGCTGGCGTGAGCCGGGCCCCGGGGGCACAGGAGAGACTTCCGGGTGATAAACCAGAGCAGCTCACCGCAGTGCCCCGCCCTCGCCATGTCCTCAGACCCCTGGGCACCCACTGCTGCTGGACCCCGGCTGGCATCAGGAATGGTCTCAGAGCGGCTCTGCGGCTCAGCCCGGCTATGGAGCTCAGCCAGGGAACACGCATTCCCGTGTGCTCGCCTCCCGTGGAGGCTGGCACCAGGGCTATGGCTCCCAGGCTCTCACTCTGTCGCTGCACACAGCGCCATTCTGCAAAACACACTGGGAATCAGTGACACTCACAGCCCCCCACGAGTTCCCAAACTGACTCAGAATGAAAGAGGAAACCTGAACAGCACCACAGAGACATTTGAAATTTGAATGTGAAATGTTCAACCCTCTTGCAAAGAAACTCCAGCCCCAAATGTAATGAATTCCACCGAACACTTAAGAAAGAGATAAAAACCAGTTTTGCACAAATATACACCCTCAATCAGCTTGTGGAAACGAACAGGTCAAAGCTAACGTTGATCATGGAATTGCAAACCTCTTAGAAAAGCAAAATGTGTTAGGAAGATGGGGACAGACAGACAGGCAGGCATTTCTTAGTCAACACAGAAAAGCACTAATCAAAGAGGTATAAAATGATAAGCTAGAATTCATTAAAACTCACAAGTCCAATTTATTCAAGCGTTTAACTCTTTACTCTTCAAATGATGGACATGTCACAAATAGAAAGATTTTTCACTTTCTGCATATAAGATATTATATATGTATATGTATATATACACACACATACCCACATATCAAAGAGAAATCCATTCAGAATACATAAAGCTCTCCTACAATTCAAATAAAAGTTATGTGAAAACTCAAACAACCTATTAAAAATTGGCAAAGATTGGATTGGAGCTCAGTGGCGCAGCAGACTCAGCATGAGTCTGGGTTCAATCTCCAGCACTAAACACACACACACACACACACACACACACACACACACAAGAAAGGAAGGAAGGAAGAAGGAAAGAAAGAAAGAGCAAATAAATGTAAATGACCTTGAAAAGCAGAGTGGATCCTAACTCATCACATGATTTTAGAATCACTAGTCAGAGGAAAATCTGCCAGGCCTAGTGCTGGTACATGCCTGTGATGACAGGAGACTATGAGTTCAAGGTCAACCTAAGTATGGAATCAGTTCCAAGTCAACCTGGGCTTCATAGTAAGACCCTGCCTTCAAAAGCAACAGCAAAAAAAGGGAGGGTAATAATAGTATGATACCACCACAGACAGCCTGGCTAATGCATAAACACGGGCAAAGCCAAGCGCTGGCAGGAGGGTGGAGCCCGTGGCCCCGCGTGTGGCAGGCAGCGGTGTAGAGCGGGTGCAGCCACCCGGTCTGCCGGGGGGAGGCATCGTCCGAGACCGATGGCTGCTGAGCCACACGAGCCCGTATTGTGCCCGGCCTGCGTTACCCTGGAGAAAGAAAACCTTCCAAAGAGTACTGGCATGCCCGTATACATAACAACCCGAGCTAGAAACACCCCAAATGCTCGTAACCGGATGGGGGGTAAACAAACCAGGACGCACCCACCCCATGGATGCAACTCCACCGTGAAAGGAATGAGCTGGTGATAGCAGCCAGTACCCAACCACGCCAGGAGATGGGAGTCGCACCCAGCGTGCAGGCACACTGCGCGCTCCTGGGCACAGAGGTCCAGACTGGCCCGTGGGGCCCCTGTGGAAGAAACTCGGAAGGGATCGGGCCTTCTGGCCACCTGGGGCCCTGAGGAGCAGTAAGTCCTTTCAGTTTTGACAAAAATCACCTCCAAATAATGAAATCATGGCCATTAAAGAGCACTGAAGCCAGGCGCCGGCAGCTTACACCTCTAATCCTCAGTACTCAGGACACTGAGAACTGAGCATGGTGGTTTGAAGTCAAGTCCATGAGACTCTCATCTCCAATGAACCACAAAAAGCCAGAAGTGGAGCTGTGGCTCAAGTGGAAGAGTGCTAGCCCTGAGTGAAAAAAGTTAAGGGACATCTCCTGGCCTCTGAGTTCAAGCCCTATGATTGAGAGAGAGGGAGAGAGGGAGAGGGAGGGGGAGAAGAGGAGAGGAAGAGGGAGAGGGAGGGGAGGAGAGATAGGGAGGGAGGACAAACAGCTCCCCAAGGAAGACGAAATGAACTAATAAACTCCATCTCTCCGGGGCCCTCCACAAATCTCCCCTGATTCAGCGTTCTACTTCACTGTCTCCTGGCTCCAACAGCAGCCTGGAGGGCGGGTGACCTTGGAGTGCGGGTGACCTTGGAGATGGTCCATGGGCCTTGAAGAAGCCCCAAGAGGGCTGCTGCGCCCAAGCCCCTTCCCCAGCCAAACTCAAAAACGCCGGTTTCAGCAGGCCGGGCCGCCGTCACCCGCCGGCTCACTGGGAGCAAAAGCCGCAGGGACCTTTGGCTCTGAGCTTCTCCCCAGCCACCCAGTTCCTCCTCCAGCAGATTCGGTTCCTTCTCAGTGGCCCTCGGGGAGCCCCCTCGCCCCATGACCCTTGTGCTGCACTGGGGTACACAGGAGGCAGCCCCCCCTCCTCCAGGCACACCCAGAAAGTCCCTTCACCACACCCCGGGGGCACCAAGGCACCAGCCTGTGCCCCGCCCCAAGGGGTGAGCCCTCCCCGGTCCTGCGGGAGCGGCCGAGCGCCCGCCCACAGGCAGCTGGCCTTCCCGGGTGGGTGCTGTGGCCGTGACTGCGCACGTCTGCGGACGCCGCTGCTTACTGTGCTCACTAGGTGTGTGGAGCTGCTCCCGAGTCCTCGCGGCTCCCGGGTGGGGTGGTGTTCGCCGTCGTGAACATCGTCCACCCGAGTGCCCGGAGTCTGCACAGCCAGGCATGTGGCGGCTGCACGCAGAGCCGAACACCTGCTGGTGGAGTCACGCGTGGCGGCCGGTGCTCCCGCGCCAGCGCTACTAGGCACGGCACATCCCGAGTCCAAGGCAAGACTTGGCTTGAGCTCTTCCCCTTGCCAAGCTGCCCTGTCCCTGCGCGGTAAGCTGGTCGCAAGAGCATGGCCAACTCAGACGCCCCGCCCCACTCCCGCAGGGCTGCCAAGGGCACTTAGCACACGTGGGCACCTTTCGCTGCCAGCCTGGGTCCCTGAGCAAGGGAGGCACCGCCAGGGCTCTGGCGTGGGCTTGCTTAGCTGTTGTGGGGGTGTGCTGTCTAGTCTGGCCTTTTTGCTACGCGCCACTATGGGGGCTTGAACCTAGGACCTGGGTGCTGTATCTCTTTTGTACTCAAGGCTGACGCTCTACCACTTGAGCCACACCGGTTCTGGCTTTTTACTAGTTCATCGGGGGTAGGAATCTCGTGGAGGTTTCTGCCCTTGGATCTCAACCCCCGTAACTATGATTACAGGTGTGAGTCCCTGGCACCTGCCTTTTTTTCAAGGTTGAATCAACCCCTCATCCGCTGCTGAGCCTTTCTTGTGGGTGGCACGTGTGTGCCTTGCTTTCAGGCCTTTGGGACGACCCAGCAGAGGAAATGGAGGTTCTTGTTGGAGCTCTACACAGTGGTGGGTCTCCTGCGGAGTCTGACCATGGTAGCACTCCCACCCACAGCCCACCCGCCAGCAGAGCACACCCACTTTTAGTTTTACTTTATTTTTTGGTCGTGGGGCCTGAACTCTGGGCCTGGGCGCTGTCCCTCAGCTCTTCAGCTTAAGGCTAGCGCTCTACCACCTGAGCCACAGCGCCACTTCTGGCTTTTTCTGCTTATGTGGTACTAAGGAATCGAACCCAGGGCCTCATGCATGCAAGGCAAGCACTCTACCACTGAGCCACCTTCCCAGCCCAGCCCACCAACTTTTAACAGAAGGAAGCAAGCTCTCCTTCTCTAAGAACCCGTGTCTGGAAGGTAGTCATGACTCCTATGTAACTCCCAACCCCTTCGTTTATTAGCAGATTCAGAGAGAACATTCGGGAAGAGGGGAGGCAGGCCTGAGGGAGTCTCGGCCCAGGGCCTGGCCCCTGCCCCTCCCCTGTACCTTGAGGCCTGAACCGCCTCAAGACTCTTGGTGACATGGATCCAAGCTGAGTTCTCAGAGATGAACTGAAAGTCAAGGTTCCCCCAAATATTTTATTTAAATATTAAATTAAAAAAAAACATACATCAACTAACCATTTGGCATACATTTCTCATGTTAACGTAAGAAACGAAAGAATTCAGGTGTAGTAAAAACCAACCAGTTGTGTACACATCAAGCAGGTCACGTAGCGTCTTCACGAAGCTGTGGCAGGACCGTCTGCAGGACACGCATTCCTACAACTCAGAGGATCGAAGCCATCCCCA
>NW_027205969.1:0-9509 GCF_024711535.1 Dipodomys merriami
TGGCTAACATGTGCAGGCTAAACAGTAAGCAGCAAACTGTTAACTAGCTATCTTAAGAAACATCTGTAACTTTAGGTACCTTCCTGTCAACCGCTGATGGCTATTGCTAGGGGAGTTACGGACAGAAGGTTATTGGGACATTTCAAAGTTTTTCCAGGAACTTGAGTTCTAAATTTCTGTAAAAGCCTTTACAATGGATACTTTCAGTAAAGGTCTTCACAATACATACTTTTGGTAAAGGCCTTCAAAATGGAGTCTAAGTCCACAATGTGTGTGTGTGTGCGTTTGTGTGTGTGTGTTTGGTTTGAGAGAGTCAGACACAGCTAAGGTTTGGGGTAAAACACTTCTTCCCTTCAGCATTGAATTTTGGTATCTAGTGTTTGTCCCCCCTCCCCAATTCTGAGTTCTAAAGTTGTCATTCTAAATACTTTTATCCTTTTATCTTCTTGATATTCAAATTTCGAAGGTCTGCTTGTGAACTTCCACATTTGCTTCATGAAGGTGTTGCCTTTCCTCTAACTTTCTTCTAAATTCTAACCTTTTCTCTCTTTAAATGCAGTTTGTAGTGTTAGTGGTTTTATTTAGCCAAGACTGTTGTGGCCAAGGCTGTGACTATTAATTCTGAGATTAGTCTAGGCCAATATGATACTATCCTTTCAGTCTATCTAGTGAAAGAAGTTCAGCATATTTATTGAAATAATTTCCTCGTTCTAAATACAAACAAAAGCATCCAGTGGTATAAATGTACAATCAGTTGTTTTTAGTAAATTGTGCACCAGTGTAATGAAAAAAATCTTTTTGGTAAAGTGAGTATATGGAATGGGAAAAAAATCAAATATTATAAAACTTAAAAATTCATCAAATACCAAAAGAAAAAGAAAGACGCTGATTGTGAATGAAGTACAAATGTGTTTAATAAATAAATGAAATGTTTGAAAGTCACTGAGATCCCATCTCCAGAATAGCTATCACCACGCAAATAAATAAACTGCTGGAGAGGTTGAAATAAATCAGGAACTGTATTTTGTTTTGTGGCATTGTAAACTAGTGCAACCCATATGGAGATCATAATGGAAGTTTACACAATACCAAAAAGACATATATGTTCATGACCTTTATCGCAACTGGATACATATTGAAGTAATATAAATCAACATGAACATCCATGTCCTTGGCAGCAATATTCATAGCAACCAAGGCAACAATTTAATTCTGATTTAATTTTAATTAGTTCTTTCTGTCTACTGGATTTGGGTTTCTTTTGCTGCTCTTTTCCAAGGAGGCTCAGATGTCTCATTAAATTGTTGGTTTCAGATATCTCCTATTTGTTTGTGACTATTAATAAACTTTCCTCTGAATACTGCCTTCGCTGTGTCCCAGAGGAGCTGGTAGTTGGTTTTTTATTTGTCATGGGGCTTGAACTCTGGGCCTGGGTGCTGTCACTCAGCTCTTCAGCTCAAGGCTAGCGCTCTAGCTAGCGGTCTACCACTTGAGCCACAGTGCCACTTCTGAGCTGGTAGTTTTTGTGCTCATTGTTGTTGAATATCATGAACACTTGAATTTCATTTCTAATGTCTTCCATGGCTCATTGGTGGTTCAACAGTGTATTTTTCAGCCTCCAGGAGTTACAGGATTTTCTTTGGTGGCTTTTGGTGTTCAGTTCTAACTTTATTCCCTTGTGGTATGAGAGAATGCAAGGTATAACTTCAATGTTTCTGAATTTGGACAAGTTTGCTTTGTGACGTAAAATGTGGTCTATTTTGGAAAATATTCCATGTGCTGCTGAGAAGAACATGTATTCTGATGCTGCTGAGTGAAATATTCAGTAGATGTCTGTTAAATCTAGTTGATCTATGCAGTTTTTTAAGTCTGCGGTTTCTCTGTTGAGTTTCGCCGAATTGATCTATCTAGTGGGGAGAGTGGTGTGTTAAAATCCCCAACAATTAATGTCTTTGGATCTATGTGGGATTTGAGGGAAAGTAGTTTTTCTTGGATAAATTTGGGTGCGTAGTTCCTTGGCGAATAGATATTTAGAATTGTAATATCCTCATTAATAGGATATGTAGTATGTTGCAACCTTTTTTTATCTGTTCTAATAAATTTTATTTTGAAGTATATTTTATCTGATATTAGTATTGTAATTCCTGCCTGTTTTTGGGGGGCATTTGCTTGGGAGATTTTGTTCCAGCATTTCACATTCAAACTGAGTTTGTTTTGGGGGGTAAGTTGTGACTCCTGTAGGCAGCAGATAGAAGGATCTTGCTTTTTAATCCAACTAGACAGTCTATTTCACTTAATTGGAGAGTTAAGGCCATTAATGTTAAGAGATAGGACTGAGAGTTATTTGGGAGTTCCTGCCATTTTATCCACCTTCTTGAGGGCTGTGGTAATGGGGGTTCTTCCTATGGTTCTTGGATTCTCAGTTTGGGTGTGGTTTCTTGGCCTTTATTGTGGTCTTGTTGGTTTTCTATGTGTAGGACATCTTAAGTATCTTTTGTAGGACTGGTTTGGTGGAGATATATTATTTCCATATTTCTTTGCTATGGAAGTTTTTTATTTGACCTTCAGTAATGAAGGAGAGTTTAGCTGGGTAAAGTATTCTTGGCTGATAGTTGTTTGTCTTTATACCATGGCATACATCATTCGAGGCTATTCTTGCTTTAATTGTCTCTGCTGATAAATCCGAGATGATTCTAATTGGTTTCCCTTTGTAGGTGATTGATCTTTCCTTTCTGACAGCTTTAAGGATATTTTCCTTGGTTTGAATTGATCCCGTGCAGATTTTAATGTGATGGTGGGATGTCCTATTCTGGTCTGCTCTATTTGGTGTTCTAAAAGCTTCTTGTATCTGAATAGGCCTATCTTTTTGCATGTTTGGGAAGTTTTCTGCTAGGATCCTGTGAAACAAATTTCCTAGACCATTAACTTCTATCTCTAGGTGTTCCTTTACACCCATTATCCTCAAATTAGGCCTTCTGATGGTGTCTTCCAAATGTTGAATAGATCTATCACATTTCTTGGTATTGTCTTGGATGGTTGTATATTCTTTCTCTATAATATCTATGCTGTATTCAACCCCCGAAATTCGATCTTCTGCATGGTCTAACCTACTGCCAAGACTTTCTACTTTGTTTTTTTTATTTCATTTTCTTCTAGTTGCTCGGCTTTGATAGCCTCAAATTCTTTGTTGGAGCTTTGTTTTAGATCTTGCATGAACTTCTTTAATTCCTTAATTTGGTGTTCAGTGTTTATTCTCAAATCACTTAATTGATTAGTTATGGTTTACATGGACTGCCTTTCCTTCTCTTGGGTTCCATTCAGCATTCCATTTGTAGTCTCCCTGATTTTTTCAACTTTCTCTTTATGGATTCCATGAATGCCTCCATTGATCTTTGTCTATTCTCCTCCGGTTCTCTCAGTTTCTGTATTTCTCTTTGATTAGCTTCCTCATGTTCACGGAATTCCTGTAGTTCTCTTTGAGTGTTCTCAGCCTGTACACGCCATTCCTGACTTTCTATTTGTCTGTTCTCAGCCAGCTCACACAATTCCTATGTATCTCTTTGACTGATCTCAACCTGCTTATGCAATTCCTTTATTTCTCTTTCAGTGTTCTCAATCTGCTCACAAAATCACTGTATCAACTTTTGAGTAGCTTCCTCAGGCTCATGAGTCTCCTGTATTGATCTTTGGTTTACCTCCTCTCTCTACCTATCATGCTCACACTGATACATTTGCAAATTTTCACTCTTTTCATTTACCCTGTTTATCTGTAGTGTTTGTAGAGCTTTTTGGGAATTTCCTCTGGATTATTCATTATCTGTTCTGTCCCCTGATTGTCATGAGTGGGAGCTGAGATCCCCGGACTTGCTATTTTTCTTGAGTTTTTCTGGCTTGTTCTGCCCATTTGGGATGAGTGTGACACCAGTTTTGTGCTCGAACACTATTTTAAGGTAAGCATCAACCAAAGTCTGTAGTTACACAGTCAAAAGTTTGCAGATACAATCTAGTTGAAGAGATAGAATCTATTCAACATCAAACAAATATGTCTTAGTGGCCTAAGAACAGTAAAGGAGAATTTGGCAACCATAAGTAATTAGGTTTAGGGAGAATGTGAGGAAAAATAGGATTAGTGGGATGTGGGAAGGTGAGGGAGAGTGGAATTAAACAAGTCCTGATCTCAAATAGGGAAATGCATTGGACAGAATGAAAGCAGATAGAGAAAAAAAGAAATAGAAAAAAAGAATAAGAGAAAAAAAAGAAGAAAAAGAAAAAAGAGAAAAAAATGGGAAAACAAAAATTTACAATTAAAATGTGAAACCCTTAAAAACTGCAAATTTGAAGAGAAGAATTGGGATGGGAGGAGAAGAGGGGAGGGATCGAAAGGAGACATGAAAAAATAGAAAAATAAAAACCTTTTAAATATTATATGAATATAAAGACGTAATACTACTATTAAGGAGTTTAAGTCTAAGGTTTTGAGTTGAGTAATAAATTTCTGGATTAAGTGTGTACATGTTGGGGGATAAGATCTAATAATCGGCAACAGGTATATCTGAAGATGAGCAGAGCAGCAATTAAGTCACACAGAAAAGAATGAAAGAGAAGAATTGAAAAGAATGAGATAAGAAAAAGAGAAAAAAATGATCAAAATGTCAGTAGAGATTTTTAAAAAGCATAAACACATATACACCTAAAATTAAAATTATACGAGAAAGAAAAGAAAAAATAATAGAAAACAAATTTTTTTTTAAAAATTAGAAATTAAAAATTTTAAAAATATTTTAAAATGAGGTACAAAAAAAGAAAGTTCTTTTATTTCGGGGGGGGGGAGATGGGAAGATTCTGTATCTCCCTTTGGTTCATAACCAGTCTCTTGGTGGAGTCTCTGGTCGGCTTGTGGTGTTTGGTTTTCCTGTGGCTTGCTTGGTTACCTAAGTCAGTTTGTTTGGGCAAGCAGAAAAATGCTCTGCTTTTCACAGGATTTTGTGAGCCTCCTCCCAGGCTAGTTCAATGGGATATAGATCTGCTTTGAGTATCACAAAAGAGGGAGATGGCTGTTACCTCTTTTTTGGAGATGCTGTGATGAAGCTAGGTTCTGTGTAGAGTTGAGGCCTTTCAGCAAACAGTAGCTTTTCCCTAAGGGGCTAGCTTCTGAGACACTCACAGAGCCCAGCCTAAAGCCAGTCTCAGGGTTTATGTTTACTGAATTTCAATTGATTGTCAAGGCTGCTATAGGGAGGGGTAGCCTCTGGCTCTGTTTATGCAGTAAAGAGAGCAATTCCTGGGGACAGATTTTCCTCTGCCTGGGGTGGGTGACTGTTTCCTGTGTGGAGTTGAGCCTGGTAGGTCTTGGCAGGTTCCTGTGACCTGCTAAATGAGTCTCTGTTTTTCTCTCAAGGCCTGAGTTGGAGCTAGCAGCTCAGCCAGGCCTTTGTCAGTATCAAAGATGGAGATCTCCGGTAGTAGGGTGGGGGATGAGTGGCCTTCCCTCCTCTGTTCCCTGAGAAGGAGTGAGGATGTCATGTTTCTACTAACACCGCCGGAGTGTTGGTTCCTGGGTCGTCTCTGGTCTGCGATCTGCAGGGTGAAAATATCTGCTCCTTGTCAGTTCTTGCTGGGGTTGAGTAGAATCCGCTTACCTGATGCATCTGGTGCTTTTGTCCCGCAGTCTCTGTGTTGTAGGTATGGCAGCTATGGCCACCACCATGTCGGCGGCAGCCAGCAAGTACTCAGATCTGTCTCTTTGCCTGGATTTTCTCTCTCTGGCCACATTCTATGTACCGTGATGGCACACTTGGTGTAATTCTCTGGCCTAGGACTGTTCACTGGAACACTAAAACTGCTTTCTTCGCAAGAGCTTGTTTCACCTCCAGCTTCTCCTCCATCATCTTACTTCTTCATATTCTTAGATATGTTTTAACATCGATGTATCCAATGACAAAGACACATTGCTTAAGTCACCATTTTGATGACTGAAAAGAAACCATGCTGCAATCTCATTATATGGCAATTTTCTGGTTTAAAATTGTTTTGGATTAAAAATTGATGGTGGAGAGTGAACATTCTATATTCAATTTTATATTTTCCTAATTATTTTAATATACTTTCCAATATTATATAATGTTAAAATATTACTACTTACTTAGTTTTTGGATTTCTAAATTGGCCAGAGTAAAAGTTCTATTCATTCACAATATTAAGACCATAGAGGGTCCATTATGATCAAGTGAGACATTTTAAACTTTTTATTTGTGGTCTTTAAAGGTTGTGCTGGGTAATCAAGTCCAGTGCTTCATGTGTCTTAGTCTACCGTGTGCCTGAGCCTGATGTGACCTGTAGTTTTACTTTCACTCAACTGGAATAAAGAAAAATTCCACTAGGAAGGAAAAATTATTTGGTTACTTTCTCCAATATCTCTCGCATTCATAAAGTAATATAATTCTATAGTGACAGAAAATGGTGTTCCTATTAGCAGTAACTGTTTATTTTTTGTAGCCCCAATCTTCAGTAAGTCTTGCCCCTTTCTAATTCACTCTTCCCATAAAACATGACTAGATCCACTGGAAAAACACTTCCAGTCAGCCTCCTCCTTAAAAAGTCAACACTTAACTAACATACCACCTGGTAGTCCCGCTAAAAATTTTCAAAGGCCTGACTGCAATCAGACTCCTTCCTAAAAGCTCTCCTTTGCTACAGGAAAAGCCTTCTTCCACTCCACCCCTTCCTGCAATCCCTGCTCTGCACCACCAGAAACCAGGATACATCCGTTTCTCCTCCTTCTATATCCTGCTTTGTGCAACAAGAACCCCGCCTACATTAGTCTCCTCCCTTGAATCCTCAATTCATCCATCAGTCCCATCGCTCCCATATCCCAGTACCTCCAAGCTCCTCCCTTCCCTTTCATACCCCACCCACAACTAGCCTTCTCCCATAAGCCCCTCCACGTTTCATCAGAAACTTCACCCATAACTAGCCTACTTCTAAATGGCCTAACCTCACAAACACAGCACTGAACATACTTCTTCCCAAAAAGCCCATAATGCTATACAAAAAAACCTTCACTTCCCTATACCTGCCCTTGAAACCCCGCCTTGCTTGGCTAGAAGCCTCTCACACAGCCCATCTCGTGCCTGGAAAGCCAGCCCTGCTCCAACACAAGCCTCTGAAAAGATGACTTTCAACTCATTTCTCTAATGAATAATTTTGGAGTTGCTTGTCTTACTATGTATCAGAGATTTTAGTAACAAAAATTCTCTACCAGAATCCATTTTGAATTTCCTCCTTCCACTAAAGTGACCTTTGGAAAAGACTGAAGTAAGATTATACAGAGGAAATGCCAGAAATAAAAACGTATTTGAGATCATAACAAAATTATGATGAAGACCCCATTCAATGTGCTTGAAATTTTCTAACAAAAGGAACTTAAGAATTTTTAAGTGCAGACTTTGTGAAGACTAGAAGACAAAAATAAAGAAATGTCCTGTTATACCATGGTTATGAAAACAAAACAAAACCAAGGAAAAACAACATAATGAGACAGAAGGGAATGAAGAACTTGTACATAGAATGAAAAACATATACTGAATCAGGTAAAATAATTTTGGTCACAAAATTTTGTGAACAAAAGTCTTTTTATTATATATCTATCTCTCTCTCTCTCTCTATATATATATATTTCATTATATATGTATATATGTATATATATATATATATATATATATCATTGTAAATATTGTTCTTTGCTAACCTGTGACTTAATATAGGTCTCATCAGGGATCTGCCCAGGTAATTGTGTAGTTAGTCAATTTCATCAGTGCAAGATCATCAGGATGGAAAACTCTCACACACCTGAACATACCTGCAACAACACTAGACATACATTCCTATTTTGGTCCAACAGAATAAGCCAGACCTGTATTTTACCAAAGGTTTGTATGTGGTATTTTACCAAAGCTTTGTATGCTATGGTTTACTCAGGCGTGATACAAAATGTCTCTGCCCAGAATTAAATGATGGCATTTATAGCTAACATGATTTAGGGTCATTATTAACATCTAACACATGCTGAGGTTTTTATTTATACCTCTCCTTTTCCCTTTCTTTTTTTGTCCCTTCTTTCTTTTCTTTCTTTCTTTTTTTTTGAGGTGGAGGGGGAGTCTGGTCGTGGGGACTGAACTCTGGGCCTGGGTGCTGTCCCTCAGCTCTACAGCTCAAAGCTAGTGCTCTCCCAATTGCACCACAGAGTGATTTTGGGCTTTCTTTTGGCTTATGTTGTGCTGAGGAATCGAACCCAGGACCTCATGCAAGCAAGGCAAGCATTATACCACTAAGCCACCTTCCCAGCCCCTTTTCCTTCCTTCCTTCCTTCCTTCCTTCCTTCCTTCCTTCCTTCCTTCCTTCCTTCCTTCCTTCCTTCCTTCCTTCCTTCCTTCCTTCCTTCCTTTCTTTCTTTCTTTCTTTCTTTCTTTCTTTCTTTCTTTCTTTCTTTCTTTCTTTCTTTCTTTCTTTCTTTCTTTCTTTCTTTCTTTCTTTCTTTCCTTCTTTCTTTCTTTCTTTCCTTCTTTCTTTCTTTCTTTCCTTCTTTCTTTCCTTCTTTTTTTCTTTGTTTCTATCTTTGTTTGTTTCTTTCTTTCTTACATTATTTCTTCCCTTTTATTTCCTCTTTTAGGAAATGAGTATGAATTTAGATACTTTGTTTGTTGAACAAGTATTCTAGCATTAGAACATCCTTTTTCGATTTATTTACTTTGCTCATAGGTTATCAGTTTTGCTGAGGGCTGAACAGAGGCTAAGTTCCTCACTTCTGTCTGCCAAGTAGCTGGGATCACAAATGCATTCCAACATGCCAGGCTTTAGGATGATATGAGACTCTTCGTACTTCCCTTGCACATTGGTTCTGAACTGTGATCTTCTCAAATTTTACCTCTGCAATTAGTGATGTGAGTTCCAGTAGGCTTCCCTGTCAGTATATATAATCTAAATGAATTATTGAAGGCAATTTCATTTTAATCTCTTTTTCTTTGCCAGTCCAGGTACTGTTACAGTTTTATTTCTATACAATTTTTGTGTATATGTGCACATTAGCTTTAAAATATTACATTTTGACAGGTTTTTATTTTTTTTTATTTTTCATGGTTATGGGGCTTGAATTCTGGATCTAGGTGTTGTCCCTGAGCTCTTCATATCAAGGCTATCACTTTACTACTTGCACCACAGTGCCACTTCCTGTTTTCTGGTGGTTAATTGGAGGTAAGAATGTCACGGATTTTCTGCAAGGGCTAGCTTTGAACTACCATTCTCAGATCTCAGCTCCTGAATAGCTAGGATTAGAGGCATGAGCTACCATAACACAGCTAAATTCTTACTTATTTTAAGTTCTATGATTTAGTTGAAGGAGTAGAATGAGTGTGTAGAAAAGTAACTTTCAAGTGATCTCTCTAAATAATTTCAGAGTTTCATTTCCATAATATTTATTTCAGTGATTAATGATAGAAGCTCCCAAAGTAGAA
>NW_027205970.1:0-9499 GCF_024711535.1 Dipodomys merriami
CTATCCCTAACCCTCACCCTAACCCTAAACCTCATCCTATACCTCACCCTCACCCTAACACTAACAATAACCCTAAACCTCACCCTAACCCTCACAGTAACCCTAAAACTAACCCTAACCCTCATCCTCACACTAAACTTCACCCTAACCCTTACCCTCTCCATAACATTAACACTAAGCCTAAAACTAATCCTCACCCTAACCATAACCCTCACCCTCACTAACCCTAACCCTCACCATCACCCTCACCCTAACACTCACCCTAACCCTAACCCTAATCCTAATCCTAAACCTAACCTTCACCCTCAAACTCACCCTAAACAAACTCTTACCCTAGCCCTCAACTTCACCCTAACGCTAACCCTAAACCTAACCCTCAACCTAACCCTACCCCTAACCCTAATCCTCACACTCAACCTACACTTCACCCTAACCCTAACATTACCCCTCCCCCTAACCATCACCCTAACCCTAACCCTAAACCTAACCCTCAACCTAACCCTTACCCTACCCTCACCCTCACCGTCCCACTAACCCTAAACCTAATGCTAACCTTCACATTAATTCTAATCCTCACCCACACCCTAACCCGACCCCTCACCCTAACGTCACCCTCAACCGAACCCTCATCTTCATCCTAAACCTCACCCTCACCCTAAACATCACCCAAACCCTAACCGTCACCCTAACCCTGACACTAACCCTAACTTTCACCCTTACACTCACACTAAAACTGACCCTCACCCTAACCCTAACCCTAACACTAAACTTAACCTTCACCCTCACTCTGACCCTCACCCTCAGCCTAACCCTAACCCTAACTCTATTCCTAATCCTAACTCTCACACTCACACTCACCCTAAACCTAACCCTAACACTAAACGTCAACCTCACCCTCACCCTCACCCTAGCCATCACCCTTACCCTAACCCTCACCCTGACCCAAACCATCACCCTAACCCTAACCCTCACCCTAACCCTAACCCAAACCCTCACCCTAAACCTAACTTCAGCTTGACCCTCGCCCTCACCCTAATCCTCACCCTAACCCTAAAACTTACCTAAACCAAAACTTCACCCTCACCTTCACCCTAAAACTCACCCTCAACCTAGCCCTCACCCTAACCCTAAACCTAACCCTAACCCTCAACTTCAAGCTCCCCATCCCCCTAAACATTACGCTAACCCTAACCCTAATCCTAAACCTAACCTTCAATCCCACCCTCACCCTAACACTAACCCTCACGTTAACCCTAACCATCACCCTCACCCTAACGCTAAATCTAACTCTAACAATTACCCTAACCCTAAACCTAACCCAAACCCTAACCCTAAAACTCACCCTAAACCTCTCCCTAACCCTCACCCAAACACTTACCCTCACCCCAACCCTACGCCTCATCCTCACACTAAAACTAACCCTCACCCTAAACCTAACCCTACTCCTCAGCCTAACCCTCACTGTATACCTAACCATAATCCTCACCCTATCCCTAACATTAACCCTAACCCTCCCCTTAACCCTCACCCTGACCCTCACACTAAACCTAACCATAACCCTAACCCTCAACCTAAACCTAACCCGAACCCGAACCCGAACCCTAACCCTCATTCTAAACCTAAGCCTCACCCGCACCCTAACCCTCACCTTCACACTAAACCTAAACCTAACCTTCACTCTAACCCTCACGCTAACCCTAACCATAACCCTAACCCTAACCCTCACCCGAACCCTCACCATAACACTAACCCTCACACTCTCCCTAACCTTCACCCTAACGTTTACCTTCAACCTAACCCAAACCCTAACACTAAACCTAACATTCACACTAACCATAACCCTTACCCTCAGCCTAACACTTATACTAACCCTAAACCTAACAGTTACCTAAACCCTAACCCTAACCCTATCCCTAAACCTCACACTCAACCGCCCCTTCCCCCTCAGCCTTAACCTAACACTAACCCTAATCCTAACCCTAACCCTCACCATCACCCAAACCTATCCCTAGCCCTCACACTCACCCTCACCCCCACCCGCACCCTAACCCTCACCCTCAACCACTCACCCTCACATTAATCCTCAACCTCACCCGAAACATCACCCTAACCCTAACGCTCACACTAACCCTAATCCTAACCCTCACCCTAACGCTAAACCTCATCTGAACCCTCACCCTAACCCTCACCCTAAGCCTTACCCTCACCCTAACTCTAATCCTAACCCTAACCCTAACCCTCACCCTAACCCTAAACCTATCCCTAACCATCACCCTAACTCTAACCCTCACCCTACCTCACACTATCTTAACCGTCACCCTAACCCTTACTGTCACCCTAAACCTAACCCTAACCCTCACACTAAACCTAACCCTCACCCAAATTCTAATGTTACGCCTCACCCTAACCCTCACCCTCAACCTAACCCTAACCCTAATCCTCACCATATCCTTAACCTTAATCCAAAACTTCACCCTAACTCACCCTCAACCTCACCCTAATGCTAACCCTAACCCTCAGCCTAACCCTAACCCTCACCCTCACACTTACCCTCACCCTAAACCTCACCCTCACCCTAACCCTAACCCTAAACCTCACCCTAACACTAACCTTCACCCTCACCTTCACCCTAACCCTAACCATAACACTAACACTCATCCTAACACTAAGGCTAAACCTAATGCTAAACCTAAACCTCACCCTCACCCTAACCCTCACCCTAACACTTACTGTCACCCTAACCCTAAACCTAACCCTCACAGTAAACCTAACCCTCACCGTAACCCTATCCTCACCTACAGCTTAACCCTCACCCTCACTCTCACTCTCACCCTCAGTCTAACCCTAACCCTAATCCTAACTCTAACCCTCAGCATAACCCTAACCCTCACCTTAACCTAACCCTCAAATTCAACCTCACCCTCAGCCTAATCCTCACCCTAAACCTAACCCTAACCCTTTCCTAGCCTAAAACCACAACCTCACCCTAACCCTCACCCTAACCCTAGCCCTCACCCTAAGCCTAACCCTAATCCTAACCCTCACCATCAACCTCATCCTCAACCTCAGCCTCACCCTAACCCTAAACCTAATCCTAAACCTAACCATCACCCTCACCCTCACTCTAATCCTAACCGTAAACCTAATGCTAACCCTAAACATCACACTCACCTTAACCCTAATCCTAAACCTCACCCTAATCCTAACACTAACCCTAATGCTATACCTAACCCTAACCATCACACTAAGACTAATGCTAACCCTAAGACTCAATCTCACCCTAAACCTTGCCCTCATCCTAACTCTCAGCCTAACCCTAAACCTAAACCTAACTCTCACCCACTCACCCTAACCCATACACTAACACTATCCCTCACCCTAAACCTAACCATGACCCTAACCTTCACCATCAACCTATCCATAATGCTAACCTGAACACAAACCCTCACCCTAACCCTCACCCTAACACTTACCCTCACCCTAACCCTAACCCTCACCCTCACAATAACTCTCACTATAACCCTTAACTAAACCCTAACCCTAAACCTAACATTAACCCTAAAACTCACCCTAAACCTCACCCTAAACCTAACCCTCAAACTCACCCTCACCCTCACCCTAACTCTCAGTCGAACCCTAACCCTCATCCTAACCCTCACCCTCACACTCAACCTCACCCTCACCCTCAGCCTAACGCTTACACTAACCCTAATCCTAACCCTAACCCTTAACCTCACCCTAAACCTAACCCTAACCGTCACCCTCACACTAACCATCACCCTTAACCTACACATCATGCTCATCCTCAACCTCATCCTAACCCTCACTGACACCACAAAAATCAACCTCACCCTAACCCTAACCCTAAACCTAACCCTCACCCTAAACCTATCCCTAAGCCTCACACTCACCCTAACCCTAAACCTAAACCTAAGCCTAACCCTCACCCAAACCCTATACCTAAGCCTCACACTCATCCTAACCCTAAACCTAACCCTAAGCCTAAACCTAACCCTTACCCTAACCCTAAACCTAACCCTTACCCTAACCCTAACCCTAATCCTCACCCTAACCCTAATGCTAACCCTAAACCTCGACCTCAACCTAATCCTCACCCTAAACCTTATCCTCACACTAAACCTAACCCTCAGCCTCAGCCTCACACTAACCCTAACCCTAAACATAACCCTCACCCTAACCCTAACCCTTACCCTAAACCTAAACTTAACCCTAACCCTCACCCTAACCGTGAACCTAACCCTAACCCTCACCCTCAGCCTAACCGAACCCTAAAACTAACCCTCACACTAAACCTCACCCTCACCCAAACCCTAACCCTGACCCTCACCCTAAACCTAACCCTAACCCTAACCCTAACGCTAACCCTAAACCTAACCCTCACCCTAAACCTAACACTTACCCTAAACCTAACTCTAACCATAAACTTAACCCTAACCCTAACCCTCACCCTTACCCTCACCCTAACCTTTATCCTCATACTAAACCTAACTCTAACCCTAATCCTAACCCTCAAACAAACTCTAACCCTCTCCCTAACCTTAAGCCTACCCCTCACGCTAATCCTCACCCTAACCCTAAAACTCACCCAAAACCTTATCCTAACCCACACCCTCACCCTAAACCTCACTGTCACCCTAACCCTCACCCTAAACCGAACCCTAACCCGAACCCACACCCGAACCCAAAGCCTCAACCTAAGCCTCACACTAACCCTAACCCTAACTCTCACCCTAAACCTAAACCTAAACCTAAACCCTAACTCTCACCCTAAACCTAAACCCTAAACCTAACCCGAACCCTAACCCGAACCCACACCCGAACCCAAAGCCTCAACCTAAGCCTCACACTAACACTAACCCTAACTCTCACCCTAAACCTAACCAGAACTCTAAACCCCACCCTAACCCTAACACTAACCCTAACCCTCACCCTCACCCTAATCCTTAACCTCACCCTAACCCTAACCCTTACCCTTACCATAACCCTCACCCTAATCCTAACATACAGCCTAACCCTAAACCTACCCCTTACCCTAACCCTCATCCTAACCATAACACTAACCCTCACCCTAACACTAACCCTAACCCTATCCCTAACCCTCTAAAACACCCTCACCCTAAAACTAACCCTAACACTAACACTAACCCTCAAACTAAACCTAACCTTCATCCTAACCCTAAACCTCACCCTAACCCTAACCCTCACCCTCAATGTAACTCTAACCCTAACCCTAACAATAACACTAACCCTAACCCTAAACCTCACCATAACCCTAAACCTTAACCTAACCTAAACCTCAACCTCACCCTGTCAGCCTCAACCTTACCCTCACTCTCACCCTAAACCTAACCCTATCCCTAAGCCTCACCCTAACACTAACCCTCACACGAACCCTCATTCTCACCTTCACCCTCACCCTAAACATCACCCTAACCCTAACCCTCACCCTAATCCTAACCCTAATATTCACCCTAACCCTAACTCTCCATCACAGCCTCAAACTCACCCTAACCTTCACCGTAGCCTTCACCCTAAACTTAAACCTCACCTGAACCCTAACACTAAGCCTCACCCTCACCCTAACCCTAAACATAACCCTAAAACTCACCCTAACCCTAATCTGAATCTTAACCCTAACCCTAACCCTCACTGTCACCATCACCCTCACCCTAACCCTCAACCTCAAACTCACCGTCACCCTAACCCTCAAACTAACCCAAACACTCACCCTAACCCTAACCTTCTCCCTAAACCTAACCCTGACCCTCACCCTTAACCTCACCCTCACCCTAACACTAATCCTAACCCTCACCCTCACCCTAACCCTCAATGTCACCCTATCCCTCACCCTAAACCTAACCCTAATCCAAACACGAACCCTCAACCTCACCCACACCCTCACCCGAACCCAAACCCGAGTAATCACCTTAACCCTTATCCTCATCGTAACCCTCACCCTAAACCTAAACCTCAACCTAAACCTCACCATCACCCTAATCCTCACCCTTACACTAACCCTAACCCTTACCTAACCGAAACCCTCAACCTCACCCTCATACTCACCCTAACCGTCATCCTCACCATAGCGCTCACCCTAAACCTGAACCTCAAACTAAACCTAACTCTAACCTTCACTCTTACCCTAAACCTAAACCTAAACCTCACTCTAACAATTACCCTAACCCTAATCCTAACCCTAACCCTACCCTTCACCCTAACTCTAACCCTTACACTAACCCTAAATCTAATCCTAAACCTAACCCTCACCCTCACCCTAACACTAACCCTAACCCTAACCCTCAACGTAACACTAACCCTTACCCTATACCTAACCCTCAGCCTAGACCTAACCCTAACCCTAACCCTCACCCTAACCCTAAACCTCACCCTAACCCTCACCCTAACCCTAACCCTAAAGCTAACCCTAATCCTCACCCTCCTTCTCACCCTCATCCTAACCCTCACCCTAAACCTGATCCTCACACTAACCCTAACACTAATCCTAACCCTAAGCCTGACCCTCACCCTCACCCTATCCCTAACCATAATTCTAACCCTAATCCTAATCCTAACCCACATCCTCACCCAAATTCTAACCCAAAACCTAAACCTCACCCTCACTCTCACCTAATTCTAACCCTAATCCTAATCCTAATTCTAACCCTCACCATCACCCTCACCCTAAATCTAACCCTAACCCTAATCCTAACCCAGACCCTCACCCTCACACTAAACCTAACCCTCACCCTCACCCTAACCGCAAACTTAACATTCAACCCTCACCCTAAGCCTCAACCTAACCCTAATGCTAATCCTAACCCTCACCCTCATCCTAGCACTCAACCTAACCCTAACTCTAACCCTAACCCTAAACCTAAACCTAAACTTCACCCTCAGCCTCACCCACATCCTCGGTCTAATCCTAACCCTAACCCTAATACTAACCCTAAACCTAACATTAACCCTACCTCTACCCCTAACCCTAGCCATCACCCTCACTCATACCCTCAACCTCAGCTAACCCTAACCCTAACCCTAATCCTAAACCTAACCCTCACACTCACACTCACACTAACCCTAACCCAAACACTCACCCTCACCCTGTCTAACCATAACCCTCACAATCACCCACACCCTAACCCTTAACCTAACCCTAACCCTAACCCTAACCCTCACCCTAACCCTAAAACTACCCCTCAGCCTAAACCTAACCCTCACCCTCAACCCAACCCTGTGCTAACACAAATGCTCATTCTTAACCTAAGCCTCAGCCTAAGCCTTACCCTCAACATAACCCGATCCCTCACCCTCTCCCTAACCCTCACCCTACCCTTTCTCCTCACCCTAACCCTCACCCTAACCCAAACCCTAACCCAAACCCTAAACTTCATGCTAACGCTCACCCTAACCCTAACCTTAACCCTAACCCTCACCCTAACCCTCACCCTAAGCCTAAACTTAACCCTAACACTCACCCTCACCCTAACTGTCATCATAACCCTTACCCTCACACTAACCGTAAATGTAACCCTAACCCTAATCCTCACCCTAACCCTAACCCACCCAAATCCTCACTCTCACCTTCACCCTCACACTAAACATCACCCTAACCCTAACCCTAACCCTCACCTTAAACCTCACCCCCACCCTAATCGTCACCCTAAACCTAACCCTAAAACTTTCCTTAACAATAACATCACCCTCACCCTAGCCCTCATCCTAAACCTAACCATAACCTTAACCCTCACCCTCACCCTCACCCTCAGCCTCAACCTAACACTAAACCTAATCCTAACCTTAACCCTGACCCACACCTACACTCTAACCCTAACCCTAACCTGCACCCTAACCCTAACCCTAACCCTAACACTCAACCTAACCCAAACACTAAACCTAATGCTAACCCTCATCCTAATCCCCACCCTAAACTTGACCCTAACCCTAATGCTAACCCTAACCCTCAGTCTCAACCTAACCCTCACCCTAATCCTTATCCTCACACTAACCCAAACACTAACCATAACCCTCACAGTAAGCCTAACCCTCATCCTAACCCTAACCCTACCTCTCACCCTTACCTTCACCCTAACCCTAACCCAAACCTTAACCCTAACCCTCAACCTAACCCTAACCCTCACCCTCACCTAATCCTCACCCTAAACCTAACCATAAACCTAACCCTCACCGTCACACTCCCACTCACCCTCAACCTCACACAAACCCTCACCCTCAACCTCCCCCTCACCCTAACACTCACCGTCACCCTAAATATCACCCTAACCCTAACCCTCACGCTAACCCTAACCTTAACCTAACCTTAAACTTAACCCTAACCCTTAACCTAACGCTAACCCTAGGCCTAAACCTCAACCTAAACCTAACCCTAACCCTAATCCTAACCCTAAAACTTACCCTAACCCTAACCCTTACGCTAAACCTAACCCTAACCCTAAACCTAACCCTCAACCTAAACCTTATGTTTAAAACTAACCCTCAACATAATCCTCACCCTAACACTTAATCTCACACTAACCCTAACCTTAACCCTCAGCATTACCCTCACTCTAACCCTAAACCTAAAACTAACCCTAAACCTAAACCTAACCCTTACCCTAACCCTAAACCTAACACTCACATTAACCCTCAACCTAACCCTAACCCTAACCCTCACCATCACCCTCAACCTAACCCTAAAACCAACCCTAAACCTCACCCTAACCCTAACCCTTATGCTATCACTAACCCTACCCCTCAACCTAACCCTCACCCTCACCCTAACCCTAAACCTCACCCTCACCCTCGCCCTCACCCTAACCCTAACCCTAACCCTCACCCTAACCCTAACCCGAATCCTAACCCTAAACCTCACCGTCACTATCACCCTCAACCTCAAACTCACCTTCACCCTAGCCCTCAAACTAACCCTAACTTTCACCCTAACCCTAACCCTCTCCCTAACCCTAAACCTACACCTGACCCTAATCCTCACCCTAAATCTAATACTCACCCTAAACCTAATCCTAACACTGTCACCCTAACCCTCACCCAAAACTTAACCCAAGCCCACACCCGAACCCTCAACCTCACCGAACCCTCATGCTCACCCGAACCCTAAGCCTCACCCTAACCCTCAGCCTGACCCTAACCCTAACCCTCAACCTAAACCTCACCCTCACCCTAATCCTCACCCTCACCTTAATCCTCACCCTAAGCCTAACCCTAATCCTTACCTAACCGAAAACCCTCAAGCTCACTCTCACATTCATTCTAACCCTAACCATCACCATAGACCTCACCCTAAACCTAAACCTCACCCTAACCCTAACCCTAACCCTCACCCTAACCCTAACGCTATCCCTCACCCTAACCCTCACTCTATCCCTCACCCTCACCCTATCCTTCACACTAACTCTATCCCTTACACTAACCCTAACCCTAACCCTAAACCTCACCTTAAACCTCAGCGTAAGCCTAAACC